>NC_090215.1:5295000-5452500 GCF_033026475.1 Channa argus | reverse complement strand
TTAATATCGTCAACTCCAAGTCTATTTGACTCCAAAACAGCATGGCTGTCTCAGGGCCTCCTGGGGGCTGTGCTTAATGTTAATTTCAACACAAGCTAATGTAGTTGACTAAAAAAACAGCACAGCTGTCTCAGGGCCTCCTGGGGGCTGTCTTTAATGTTAATCTCAACCCAAAAAAACTATTCAACTCAAAGTCTATCTGACTCCAAAACAACACAGCTGTCTCAGGGCCTCCTGGGGGCTGTCTTTAAACTTAGTTTCAACACAAAAAATCCCCCAAAAACCTACTCAACTCAAAGGTAAGTGTCTCTCCATACAGCTGTCTCAGGGTCTCCTGGAGGCTGTCTTACATCTGGAGAGTCTCATCAACGATTGGACAACTGCTCTTCCAACCCCCGTTACTGACCAGCCTGCAAACATCGACTTGAGAACCAGTGAAACTTCATCAAAAACTGCATCGGAGACTTGACCCCTCCCACAAAAAACACATCAAAAAATCTACCAAAAATCAAGGACACAATGTCATCTTCTCATTAGGAAGACAGCACACAGTATCAGGGAACCAGAGTGACAAGCGTCGGCCCGTGCCATGCCTTTGACTCTCTACTCCAAACCGCCCAGTCGACGGACGAAGCGGGGAGAGTCATCGAGATAAATTCATTTCACCTAACCCTAACCCTAACCCTAACCCCTAACCCTAACCCTAACCCCTAACCCTAACCCCTAACCCCCCTAACCCTAACCCTAACCCTAACCCCCTAACCCCTAACCCTAACCCTTGCATGACAAAAGATTCATCAATGCCAAGCAGAAAACCTACCTCTTAGGTGACCAAGAGCCAAGGGCCAGACTCTTTTACATGCTGCCCAAAATCCATAAAGACCCTGCTAAATGGAGCAAACCATATGAGATTCCCCCCGGCAGACCCATAGTCTCCGACTGCAACAGTGAAACCTACTTCACAGCTGAATACCTGGACTACTTCCTGAACCCACTATCTGTCAGACACAACAGCTATATCAAAGACACCTATGATTTTGTGGAGAAAACAAAGCAGCTCCGCATCCCTCTGGATGCTATTTTGTTTACAATGGACATTGATAGTCTCTACACCAATATTGACATCCAAGAAGGCATACAGGCTGTCAAAAATGTCTTCCAAAAATATCCTGACAGGAGAAGACCAGATAGAGAGTTGCTTCAGCTCCTAGAAATTAATCTAAGGAGAAATGATTTTGAATTCAATGGCGAATACTTCCTACAAACCAAGGGCACTGCCATGGGCAAAAAGTTTGCCCCGGCCTATGCAAACATATTCATGGCAGAATGGGAAACGGCAGCTCTTGCCTCCTGCCCCAAGAAACCTCTGCATTATTATAGATATTTGGATGACATATGGGGGGTCTGGACGCACTCTGGGCCAGACTTTGAATTGTTTTTGGCTACTCTGAACAACCACAATTCTTCCATACAGTTAAAATCCACTACCAACAACAGATCAATCGACTTTCTGGACACAACCACATTTAAAGGGAAAAATTTCACACAAACCAACCAATTAGACATAAAAGTATTCTTCAAGGACACAGACACACATGCACTACTCTTCAAAACCAGTTTCCATCCAAAACACACTTTTGCCGGGCTGGTTAAATCCCAATTACTCAGATTCCACAGAATCTGCACGCAGAAAGAGGACTTTACTCAAGCCACAAAAACCTTATTCTCTGCCCTAAAGAAGAGAGGCTACGCACGATCCTTCCTCAGAAAATCATTTAAAACCTTCCTAGACCTCAAACCTAGATTAGACACCAAAATATTACCCTTGGTCACCAAATACTCTTCATTCTCAGTGAAATTCATCAGAGCAATCAAATACAATTATCAGAACCTGATTGAAGCAGCTAACCTACTACAAGGTCACAGGCTTATTGCGGCCTTCCGTAAAAATAGCAGCCTACAAGACCATTTGGTCAAGGCAAAACTACAAGCACTACACACCCCAAAGTCCAAAGGACACAAAGAATTTTTTCAGCACCAAACCTGGGTGCAAAACAAATACAACAACAGTGTTTTCTGGACCTATCAAAGAGGAAGTCCACGCACAAAAAATTGTGTTTACCTAATTACATGCAAAGAATGCAGCCTACAATATGTAGGGGAAACAGGCAACACTGTGCTTATACGATTCACACAACATAGACACAATATTTTGAAAAACAAAGAGAGTCACACTCCTTTGGTCCGACATTTTTTATTACATGGCTGGCATTCAGTTCAAGCCACAATTTTACAATGTAATCCAAGATGGACGCGCTCACAGCGACAGAAAGCAGAAAGAGCATGGATTAAGAAATTGGGAACGATACAACCTGGTGGACTGAATGAGAGATGGTGCTGAGCTGGTTGGATGTGTTGATGGCCTGTGCATTAATTTTGCCGCTGGTTCCCAGCGGCAGAGTTATATTTTCCTTTGATTTCCTAACGGGCCCGTGCCTCACACTTTCACTAGGCTGGTTCTCATTGTCTCCTCCAGATCCTCGCAGGGCTGTCGCCCTAAGTCATTATTTCGAATTGGTGCCTAACCCTAACCCTAACCCTAACCGAATTCCAATGGGTGCCTAACCCTTACCGAATCCCAATGGGTGCCTAACTCTAACCCGAATCCCAATTGGTGCCTAACCCTAACCGAATCCCAACCCTAACCCTAACCCCTAACCCTTCTCTCAATCTAATGCCCTACCCTGAATGACTTATCCTAACCCTAACCGCATCCGAATTTTTGCCTAACCCTAACTTGGTTACTCACAATTTGTGCCTAATCCTAACACCTCTCTCTAGCTTAAGCCCTACCCTGAGTTGCTTATCCTAACCCTAACCGTATTCGAAGTACTTGCCTAACCCGCAACTGGGTTCGCACAGGATGACTGGCCTTGACCTCAATGACCTATCCTAACCCTTACGGATTTGAGTCGGTGCCTAATCCTAACCTACGCTCCTCAAAATAATTTGAACAAAACATTGCAGAAAAGGCTCCAAAGCCACAATAACGGAATTACAAAAATATCTTCATGAACAACTTGCCAAATAATTTTGAATAAACACACAGGAGGCACACAGTGTCCTATTCGGATACACAACACCACATTTCATAGGCAACATAGGAGCATTAGCTATAATAAACCACACATCACCCATACAACTACAGTTCATACTTACCAAAACTTGGTAAATAATACACAAAACACAATCCTAAAAACAACATCACCCATAAAAACAAAGTTCATATTTACCTAAACCTGAAAAAAATATACAAAATACAAAAACAAAGTTCATACTTACCAAACCTGGAAGACAAAAATACACAAAACACAATCTTAAAAACAACATCACCCATAACAACAAAGTTCATACTTACCAAAACCTGATATAAATACACAAACCACAAAAACAAAGTTCATACTTACCAAACCTGGAAGACAAAAATACACAAAACACAATCCTAAAAACAAAATTCAAGCAACACAGTTCACAATACTATTGGATGATTAAAATCCAGGTAATACGACCATCAAAGTGAATAAAAACCCAGCAACAGCCACACAAGTGTAAAACTCTTTAATTAAAAACATTCAAAAAAAGAGAAAAAACAAAAAACAAACAACATACTGGATTAAATACCAGAAAAAGAGGAATGTTAGTGAAGAACAGTGTTTTCTCTTTCCCAGATGCAGGCTCCTCCCATGAACTTCACTCAGTATAAAGGGAGGGCACTGCTCCACTCCTCACTTTCCCCTGGGATTGCAGACAGAGAACACCTCCTCACAGAGACTATATTAGATTGCCTACTGGCACTTTCAATTTCACCTTCCAGAACAAGCCAGCCTGAAGAAGGTTCTTTTAAGAACCGAAACGTTGCAACAAGGCTTGTTCAATCATTTACACTAGCAAGCTAAAAGGATAAACGGATATAAATACATAAAATTCTAATAAATAGCAGACAACACATCATTTTATATTGCATAGCTTAATAAATAACATATATTCATTAATAAATATACAAAGAATAAATAACTCATAGATATATCTATGAACAACTAATTCATAAATAATACAAGAATTAAAAACAAATAAATATATAAATAAGAAACTCATTGCTTGTTTGTGTTGTCAGACTCACGAGCTCACCATGACAAGGCAGAGAGATAATGGGGGTTGGAATGTGGTCAGCTATAGCCGAGGGCGCAGGCGTGTTGCTCCCTTCGCTGACCCATCTTACCAGCCACCTCTCAGTCACGACCGTAGCAGACACCCCAACCCTGGGCGTTCGTACGCGTCTGTGCTTCGCTTTGGTAGAGCCACAAACGAGAGAAAGAGCTCTCAAAACAGACCACTTCGACAACAGGGCCATGAGCCACAATTTTTTGATCCCAGGATCCAGAGAGGACCATACTCTGCCGTGCGCAGAAAACAATTACACAGTACACCAAGCACAAACAACAGACAGACACACACATCCAAACAAAAACAGGGGAATGTACAAAGATCAGAGGACCCTGATTTTGCCATTAAAGTGAGGATCATATATAAGGTCATCAAGATAATCCATCACTTGAACAATGTCTCCTCTGAAGACCAACCACCCACTATCACCCGACTCACACACCACCTATCTACCATAATCAAACCAGCAATTCCCAACACAAACACACAGACTCTAATAGTTGGGAATGCCAAAAACTGGGCCTACACCACAATGCTAATACTGCGCAATCATTATGAACAAACACTGGACACAGAGGTGGACAAACTGACCAAAATGTCCACTCATGACTGGAGAGACCCCTTTCAGATTGCCAAAGCATGGGCCAGAAAATATCTAGGCCGACGGCTCAGCAATGACACGATCGACCACGCGGAAGCAACTCTCGTCGCTAGACTGCCACCACCTACACACCCCCTAGTCGACTTTTCTGTAGCTACAACTGACACGCCCCACCGAGGCAATGCAACACAGGCCCTTTGCTTGGCCAGCCGAGGGGCTCACTCAGAGACCACAACAGCACAGGTCCACATTCGGTTACACACAAGCACGCACACAACAGACACACAGACAACAGACACACAGACCTACACACCGCAACAACCTGTGAGGCCCCACATACACACGGAGGAAACTAAGACAGTAGCTACTATGACAGATCAGGCTTCAGACTGGTCCCCATTCAGACAGGAAGAAAGGGAAAATTCACCCACTCTGACCCACACTACGCCTCCTCCTCCAATGGTGACTCACACAGATGCGGGGCCCCCTCCCAAACCTCAAAGGCCTAAACGAGCCTCAACTCAACTAACAACTCCAAATCCTTGTGTGGTCACTGAAAACGACTCAATCTTAGATCTTACAATTGAGGAACTGGAGGAGCACATAGGCTCTGAGGCTGGCACACACACCTACCCGCCCGAGTTCCACAGCAGATACACCACGCTCACCCCACGCAGAATCACTAGGCTCCAGTCAGCGATACAATCGCAGCTAAAGTTGAGCGACATCCCAGCAACGACTTTGACAAACAGCCCACAAAGCCAAGCACCGAGCACATCCCAAACTCCCACACGCAGACCCACCAGACACCTTCAGACAACCAAAAAGCTACAGGACTGGGGGCTCAGTGTGGGAAAGAAATGGCTCATTATGGGGGACTCTAATGTGAGCAGGTTCCCACCTTTTCAGGTGCCTGACCTGCAGATCGACAGTTACCCCGGGGCGACATTTAGGCACGCTGAGGTCATCTTGACCAAGGCGACTGTCTCCACCGCAGTGGAGAAGGTCATTTTGTCATTCGGCCTCAATAACAGGGGTCAACATGTGAAGGGGACCACCATCAAACAGCTGCAATCAGCTGTCAGGGCAGCCACAAACAGATTTCCACACGCTGAAATCTGGATCCCTGAAATCAATTATGACAGAACTCTCCCTCACAGAGAGCAGAGCAATCTCCTTTCACTCAACGCACACATTCTCCGAAACTACAAATATATACCAGAACTTCCCATGGACACATTTGAAACAGAAGATGACAAAGTACACTGGACCAGAGGGACAGCTGCACGCATGCTGGAACACTGGTGCAAGTCGGTAAACTAGTCATCCCCGTAAGCCTGTGCGTACAGGAGGGGAACAAAAATGTCATTGTTTTGGCCAAAAATTTCAAACTCACAGAGCCTCAGCTTGCTCTGCTTAGCAAAGGGCTTTCATTTATCCCCACCATGGGTATTAATAAAAACCAATTGCAACAGATTAGATGGGACCTACAACAATACCACAGAAGGTTAAAATTGGCTATACACTACAAAAACACACCAGACTCTCAACCTCTCCCTTTTACTCCAAAATCAGACTGGACTCCTCCTAACAATACACTGCCGACTGAATTAATCACACTGATAGAACGGGACATCAAAAGTTTTCAGTCCACTTCCCGGTTCATCCAAGAGAGGCACAACCTCACCATAGACGAGGCTGTAGCCCTCCGAGAACTGAGTAGGAATAAACAGATTGTCATCAAACCGGCCGACAAAGGCAATGTAGTGGTTATCATGGACAGACAACAGTACTTGTGGGAGGGCTATAGACAACTCCAGGACCAAAATTATTACTCAGTGCTACAAAGTCCCATCTACCCCGACACCATTCCTATGGTGGAGAAAATAGTTCAGTCATTGCATGACAAAAGATTCATCAATGCCAAGCAGAAAACCTACCTCTTAGGTGACCAAGAGCCAAGGGCCAGACTCTTTTACATGCTGCCCAAAATCCATAAAGACCCTGCTAAATGGAGCAAACCATATGAGATTCCCCCCGGCAGACCCATAGTCTCCGACTGCAACAGTGAAACCTACTTCACAGCTGAATACCTGGACTACTTCCTGAACCCACTATCTGTCAGACACAACAGCTATATCAAAGACACCTATGATTTTGTGGAGAAAACAAAGCAGCTCCGCATCCCTCTGGATGCTATTTTGTTTACAATGGACATTGATAGTCTCTACACCAATATTGACATCCAAGAAGGCATACAGGCTGTCAAAAATGTCTTCCAAAAATATCCTGACAGGAGAAGACCAGATAGAGAGTTGCTTCAGCTCCTAGAAATTAATCTAAGGAGAAATGATTTTGAATTCAATGGCGAATACTTCCTACAAACCAAGGGCACTGCCATGGGCAAAAAGTTTGCCCCGGCCTATGCAAACATATTCATGGCAGAATGGGAAACGGCAGCTCTTGCCTCCTGCCCCAAGAAACCTCTGCATTATTATAGATATTTGGATGACATATGGGGGGTCTGGACGCACTCTGGGCCAGACTTTGAATTGTTTTTGGCTACTCTGAACAACCACAATTCTTCCATACAGTTAAAATCCACTACCAACAACAGATCAATCGACTTTCTGGACACAACCACATTTAAAGGGAAAAATTTCACACAAACCAACCAATTAGACATAAAAGTATTCTTCAAGGACACAGACACACATGCACTACTCTTCAAAACCAGTTTCCATCCAAAACACACTTTTGCCGGGCTGGTTAAATCCCAATTACTCAGATTCCACAGAATCTGCACGCAGAAAGAGGACTTTACTCAAGCCACAAAAACCTTATTCTCTGCCCTAAAGAAGAGAGGCTACGCACGATCCTTCCTCAGAAAATCATTTAAAACCTTCCTAGACCTCAAACCTAGATTAGACACCAAAATATTACCCTTGGTCACCAAATACTCTTCATTCTCAGTGAAATTCATCAGAGCAATCAAATACAATTATCAGAACCTGATTGAAGCAGCTAACCTACTACAAGGTCACAGGCTTATTGCGGCCTTCCGTAAAAATAGCAGCCTACAAGACCATTTGGTCAAGGCAAAACTACAAGCACTACACACCCCAAAGTCCAAAGGACACAAAGAATTTTTTCAGCACCAAACCTGGGTGCAAAACAAATACAACAACAGTGTTTTCTGGACCTATCAAAGAGGAAGTCCACGCACAAAAAATTGTGTTTACCTAATTACATGCAAAGAATGCAGCCTACAATATGTAGGGGAAACAGGCAACACTGTGCTTATACGATTCACACAACATAGACACAATATTTTGAAAAACAAAGAGAGTCACACTCCTTTGGTCCGACATTTTTTATTACATGGCTGGCATTCAGTTCAAGCCACAATTTTACAATGTAATCCAAGATGGACGCGCTCACAGCGACAGAAAGCAGAAAGAGCATGGATTAAGAAATTGGGAACGATACAACCTGGTGGACTGAATGAGAGATGGTGCTGAGCTGGTTGGATGTGTTGATGGCCTGTGCATTAATTTTGCCGCTGGTTCCCAGCGGCAGAGTTATATTTTCCTTTGATTTCCTAACCCTAACCCACTAACCCTAACCCACTAACCCTAACCCTAACCCTAACCCTAACCCCTAACCCTAAATTCATTTCACCTAACCCTAACCCTAACCCCTAACCCTAACCCCCTAACCCTAACCCTAACCCCTAACCCTAACCCTAACCCTAACCCCCTTTATTAATAAATAACAAAGGCCAACCGAAAAAACAAACAGGAAACAACACACCTTTTGAAACTCAATTTTATTTGACAGGCACAAACAAAGGCAAAAGGGACAAAAAAAAAATCAAAATTAAGTCAAAATCCGACAAAACTGGGAATGTGTAAAAGTAAAAAGGAAGTCCAAAAAGACTCCACCCACTTACCGTGTAAACCTGAAAAGAAAGTCAAATTAGACAAAACTGGGAATGTGAAAAACAGAAAAAAGGAAGTCCAAAAAGACTCCACCCACCTACCGTATAAAAGCAGGGACCCAGAGGCACAGAAGTGCAGCTCAGCCTCAGCCTGATGAAGGAGAAACATCCTCCGAAACGTTGCAACAGAGGCATGAGCAAAATAACCCAAGCATGCTTAGGCCAAAATGCCAATTTCAATTTAAAATGAATGTTTGTCCGGATTCCGTGTTCGAAGCCTAATTGTTTATTTTGTTTTTGTTTTTATTCTTTTTAAAGGGTGTGTTGGATAATAGCCTAATTTAATTTTTTAGTTTTTTCTCAGGGAGGGGGAACCCAAAACTTGGGATCAGGGATGTCTGGGGGGAGGGACACACTCTGGGAATCAGGGACAGTCTCATGGCCAGTGCCAAGAACCCTAATTTGGGTCTTTTTTCTATTTGGTCCTAACCCTAACCCTAACCCTAGAAGCTTAGGAGCAGGGTTAAAGTTGTTTTACCATGGGTCAGATAGGAAGAGAAATGGAGTAGGAGTTATATTGAAAGAGGATTTTGTGAGGAATGTTCTAGAGGTGAAAAGAGTATCAGACAGGTTGATGAGTCTGAAGCTGGAAGTTGAAGGGGTGATGTTCAATGTTGTGAGTGGTTATGCCCCACAGGTAGGATGTGAGTTAGAAAAGAAGGAGAAATTCTGGAGTGAGTTAGATGAAGTGATGCAGAGCATCCCCAGAGGTGAGAGAGTGGTCATTGGTGCAAATTTCAATGGGCATGTAGGTGAAGGGAACAGAGGTGATGAGACTGTTATGGGCAGGTTTGGTGTTCAGGACAGGAACGCAGAAGGTCAGATGCTGGTTGACTTTGCAAAGAGGATGGAAATGGCTGTAGTAAACACTTTGTTTCAGAAGAGGCAGGAACATAGGGTGACGTACAAGAGCGGAGGGAGAAGCACTCAGGTAGACTACATCTTGTGTAGACGTTGTAATCTGAAAGAGATCAGTGACTGTAAAGCATTGGTAGGGGAGAGTGT
Organism: Channa argus; assembly: GCF_033026475.1. NCBI lineage: Eukaryota > Metazoa > Chordata > Actinopteri > Anabantiformes > Channidae > Channa > Channa argus. Next base: position 5,442,670 of record NC_090215.1, on the reverse strand, counting down.
AGCCAGACAACACAGGATGGTGGTGTGTAAAATGATGCTGGTGGTGAGGAAGATAAGGAGGACTAACGCAGAGCAGAGGACGAAGTGGTGGAAGTTGAAAAAGGAAGAATGTCGTTTAGTTTTCAGGGAGGAGCTGAGACAGACTCTGGGTGGTTTGGAGGTGCTTCCAGATGACTGGACTACAACAGCTAATTTGATCAGGGAGACAGGTAGGAGGGTACTCGGTGTGTCATCTGGAAAGAGGAAAGCGGACAAGGAGACTTGGTGGTGGAACGAGGAAGTTCAGGAGTGTATACAGAGAAAGAGGTTAGCTAAGAAGAAGTGGGACACTGAGAGGACTGAAGAGAGTAGACAGGAGTACAGGGAGATACAGTGTAAGGTGAAGATAGAGGTGGCAAAGGCCAAACAAAGAGCATATGAGGACTTGTATGCTAGGTTGGATACTAAAGAGGGAGAGGTGGATTTGTACAGGTTGGCCAGACAAAGAGATAGAGATGGAAAGGATGTGCAGCAGGTTAGGGTGATTAAATATAAGGATGGAAATGTATTGACAGGTGCCAGGAGTGTGATGGGAAGATGGAAGGAGTACTTTGAAGAGTTGATGAACGAGGAAAATGAAAGGGAACGAAGAGTAGAAGAGGTGACTGGTGTGGAGCAGGAAGTAGCAAAGATTAGTAAGAGTGAAGTGAGGAGGACATTGAAGAGGATGAAGAGCGGAAAGGCAGTTGGTCCTGATGACATACCTGTGGAGGTATGGAAGTGTCTAGGAGAGGTGGCAGTAGAGTTTTTGACTAGTTTGTTTAACAAGATCTTGGAGAGTGAGAGGATGCCAGAGGACTGGAGGAAAAGTGTACTGGTACCAATTTTTAAGAACAAGGGTGATGTGCAGAGCTGTGGCAACTACAGAGGAATAAAGCAATGAAGCTGTGGGAAAGAGCAATGGAAGCTCGGCTAAGGACAGAGGTGAGTATTTGTGAGCAGCAATATGGTTTCTTGCCTAGAAAGAGTACAACAGATGCAGTATTTGCTTTGAGGACGCTGATGGAGAAGTACAGAGAGGGTCATAGGGAGTTGCATTGTGTCTTCTTAGATTTAGAAAAAGCGTATGACAGGGTGCCGTGACAGGAGCTGTGGTATTGTATGAGGACGTCTGGAGTGGCAGAGAAGTATGTTAGAGTGGTGCAGGACATGTATGAGAGCTGTAAGACAGTGGTGAGGTGTGCTGTAGGCGTGACAGAGAAGTTCAAGGTGGAGGTGGGTCTGCATTAAGGATCGGCTTTGAGCCCCTTCTTGTTTGCTCTGGTGATGGACAGACTGACAGATGAGGTTAGACAAGAATCTCCCTGGACTATGATGTTTGAAGATGACATTGTTATTTGTAGTGAGAGCAGGGAGCAGGTGGAGGAAAATCTAGAGAGGTGGAGGTCTGCTCTGGAAAACAGAGGAATGAAGCTTAGCCGCAGCAAGACAGAATACATGTGTGTCAATGAGAGGGACCCACGTGGAATGGTGAGGTTACAGGGAGCAGAGGTGAAGAAGGTGCAGGACTTTAAGTACTTAGGGTCAACGGTTCAGAGCAACGGTGAGTGTGGAAAAGAGGTGAAGAGGCGAGTGCAAGCAGGTTGGAACGGATGGAGAAAAGTGTCAGGTGTGTTGTGTGATAAAAGAGTATCAGTGAGAATGAAAGGAAAGGTGTTCAAGACGGTGGTGAGACCAGCGATGTTGTTCGGCTTAGAGACAGGGGCACTGAAGAAAAGACAGGAGGCAGAGCTGGAGGTAGCAGAGCTTAAGATGTTGAGGTTCTCTTTGGGAGTGACGAGGATAGACAGGATCAGGAATGAGTACATCAGAGGGACAGCTCATGTTAGATGTTTTGGAGATAAAGTCAGAGAGAGAGGCCAGATTGAGGTGGTTTGGACATGTTCAGAGGAGAAACTGTGAATATATCGGTAGAAGGATGCTGAGGTTGGAGCTGCCAGGCAGGAGGTCTAGAGGAAGACCAAAGAGGAGATTTATGGATGTAGTGAGGGAGGACATGAAGTTAGTTGGTGTGAGTGAAGAGGATGCAGAGGATAGAGTTAGATGGAGGCACATGATTTGCTGTGGCGACCCCTGAAAGGGAGCAGCCGAAAGGAAAAGAAGAAGAAGTGATGGTGAAATAAATTGAGATGAGTGTGTGTTAAGTTCAGGTTGTACGAGTGGGTGTGTGGGTGTGTGTGTGTGACTGTGAGAGAGAGAGAGAGTTCCATTTCAGTCCTGTGTATTAAAGAGCCTGATTTTTTGTGGGAAAAAACTGTTGCACAGTCTGGATGTGGTGGCCCGAATGCTTCTGGAACCTCTTTCCTGGTGGCAGGAGTGTGAAGAGTGTGTGGGGTTGTCCACAATTCTGTTGGCTTTGCGGATGCAGCTTTTGGTGTAAATGTGTAAAATAGAGAGGAGAGAGACTCATATGATATTCTCAGCTGTCCTCACTATCCTCTGTAAGGTCTTGCGATTCGAGACGGTGCAGTTCCCGAACCAGGCAGTGATGCAGCTACTCAGTATTCTCTCAATGGTCCCTCTTTAGAACATGGTCAGGATCGGGGGAGGGAGATGGGCTTTCCTCAGCCTTCACAGGAAGTAGAGACGCTGCTGGGCTTTCTTGGTGATGGAGCTTGTGTTGACTAACCAGGTGAGGTTGTCCACCAGATGAACACCAAGGAATTTGGTGCTTTTGACAATCTCCACTGAGGATCCATTGATAATCAGTGGAGAATGGTCGCTCTGTGCTCTCCTGAAGTCCATAACCATCTAGGTTGGTTTAAATCTCATCTGTCTGATAGATTTCAATTTGTTCATGTTAATGATGAATACTCCATGCACACAAAGGTTAGCTATGGAGTTCACCAAGGCTCTGTGTAAGGACCAATACTTTTTACTTTATATATGTCTCCTTTAGGAAACATTATTAGAAAACACTCCATAAATTTCCACTGCTATGCTGATGATACCCAGCTATATTTATCTACGGAACCAGATGAAAATAATCAGTTAATAAAGCTTCAAGCATGCCTACAATACATAAAGGCCTGGATGTCCCACAATTTTTTACTTCTAAACTCAGACAAAACTGAAGTCATAATATTTGGGCCCAAAAATCTCAGAGATATGATGTCCAACCATATTGTTACTCTAGATGGCATAAGTCTGGCCTACAGTACTACTGCAAGGAACCTTGGAGTTATTTTTGATCAGGATCTGTCCTTTAACTCACATATAAAACAAATCTCTAGAACAACCTTCTTCCACCTACGGAACATTGCCAAAATTAGGAGCATCCTCTCTCAAAGTGATGCCGAAAAACTGGTCCATGCATTTGTTACTTCTAGGTTGGACTACTGTAATTCCCTACTTTCAGGATGCCCCAGTAACTCCCTAAAGAGCCTGCAATTAATCTAAAATGCTGCAGCAAGAGTGCTGACTGGAACTAGCAAGAGATATCATATTTCACCTTCACTAGCTTCTCTCCATTGGCTTCCCATTAAATTTAGAATAGAATTTAAAACCCTGCTTCTTACATATAAAGCTCTGAATGGTCAGGCTCCATCATATATAGAAGATCTCATAGCATATCATCCCAGTAGACCACTTTGCTCTCAGAATGCAGGCCTACTTGTGGTTCCCAGAATTTCCAAAGGTAGAATGGGAGGCAGAGCCTTTAGCTATCAAGCTCCTCTCTTGTGGAACCAGCTCCCAGTTCAGATTCGGGAAGCAGACACCCTCTCTTGTGAACAGTTCGCAAAAAATCTAAAAGAATTGCTCAAACTCCTGTAAAAAGTCCAGTTTTTTTATCTTTGAACCGCTTCATGTCTGCCACATGTTTGGGTCGTGCACACATTTTTCAGACAAGGGAAGTGAGCTGCATCACCACCGGCAAGTTGTGTCTCCCACAATGACAGCTTCAACTTGAAAGAACGTATGCAGTTATGATACTGCGTGACAACTTCGTTGCGCCCTTGCAGCTGTTTGTTCAAGTTATTCAGGTGCTATGTAACATCCACCATAAATGCAAGGTCCTGTTTCCATTCTGCGGAATGAAGTTCTAACACTGGTTTGCCCTTTTCTTCCATGAACTGTTTAATTTCTTCTCGTAAATCAAACAAACGCCTCAGCACAGCACCTCGGCTTAACCATCTTACCTCAGTGCGGTATGGCCAGCCGTAGATGTGGTCTTTGTATCTGAGAAGGCTGTCAAAATGACGGTGATTCAGCCTTCTGGATTGGATGAAATTAACAGTTTGAAACCTTCATGACGTTATCTATCTTAAATGACTTGCAACACAAAGCCTCCTTGTGCAAAATACAGTGAAAAGTCCAAAAATCACGTCCTCCAGCTCAGATTGAACTTTCTCTCTGAACTTTGTCTCAACGCCTGCTTTTTTACCAATCATTGAAGGCGCACCATCTGTAGCCAGGCTGACAGCGCGGGACCAGTCCACTCCGGCCCCTAATGCGCCTCATGTAGAACCTCTCAAAGCACTTCATCACAATTGGTGTGAGTGCAACGGCACGATAGTGATTGATGCAGGAGACAGTAGACTTCTCTGGCACGGGAACAATGGTTGTTGTCTTGACGCACGTAGGAACAAGGTTGCTGCTCAGGGAGTTCTTGGAGATGTCTGTAAAGACATCCGCTAGCTGTTCTGCACATTCCCTGGGCACTCTGCCAGGAATGTTGTCTGGTCCAGCAGACTTCCGTGGGTTAACTCTGCATAGAGTTTTCCTAAATTCAGCTGTGGTTAGACAGAGCACCTGGTCATGGGAGGAGGGATGGTCTTCCTTCCCTTCACGTTGTTCTGTACCTTGAACCGGGCATAGAACTGGTTCAGCGCATCTGGGAGGGAGGCATCACAGTCCCAAGCAGGTGATGTTGTCTTGTAGTTCGTAATTGCCTGGATGCCCTGCTACATGCGCAGGATGTCCCCGCTGTCTTGGAGTCAGAAGACACCCACAACTTTATTTGATTATTCAACTAATTCAATCATTCAACTTTATTTATATAGCTTCAAATTGCAACAAAGTCATCTCAGGGCACGTTACAGAATAAAATCAAGATTATAAAGATGTATAGAGAGAACCCAACAATTCCCCCTGGAGAGAAAAAAAACTCCCTTTAACGGGAGAAACCTCCAGCAGAACATCAGCCAAAATTTGCCAAATAAGTCCTAACCCCTTTGTTTTTATAGACCAGTGTGATCACGCTCCTCAAGAAGGTCTCTGCACACCTATTTTCCTCCTGCATAGTAGAGAACAGCCTCCAAAGAAAAGGGGCCAACAGGTCCCTAAAGTGCAATTGCCACCCTCACTTCTTTAGGCTGGAAGTCTCCCTCACACAAAGCAACATCCACCTGGCTGAGAGAGCAGCCGATTTTGCCTAGCACTGCGTCCATGTGTATCTGTGATATACTCTGCTTACTAAATAAGCTAGAGTAGAAGTCCTGCACAGTTTGCAAAACATCTATCCGGTCAATGTGTACATTGCCTTCTAGGTCTGCTATTTTTTTTATTTGTGGCGCAGGAAGATAAAGCGGTTGTCCACCAATCTCACAGTTGTTGGTTCAATCCCCGGCTCCTCCGGTCACATGTCGAAGTGTCCTTGAGCAAGACACTGAACCCCAACTTAGTTGCTCCCGGTGAGTGTTGGCCAGCTGCATAGCAGCTCCCCCATCGGTGTATGAATGTGTGTGTGATTGTGAGTGTGAATGGGTGAATAAGAAGCAGTGTAAAGCGCTTTGAGTGCCAATAGGTAGAAAAGCGCTATATAAGTGCAGACCATTTACCATTTACCATTCTGTGATGTATGTTTTTCCCTGTCTTCTTTTTTCAAACCCAAGAAAAAAAGCAGTGCAGAGCTGCCCTTCCAGCAAATGCTGCGTTTTGCTGCAGATCATTGTGCCTCTGCATTTTCTTTCATCTAGCTTTTTTAGCCCCTCTCTAAGCCCCAGAAAGACATCTAGAGAGCGGTCATGTCTCCCCTCAACCAGCACAATCTCCATTTTCAGACGCTCTTCTTTTCTTTGAGTCTTTTCTCCCTGTTCAAAGCTATACATCTTCCCTTTATTCTTAATTTTGTGCACTCCCACCACTCAACTCACTCTTATCACACAGAGCAGAAAGAGAAGACTGCATTTCTGCTTATGAGTTCATCTGCTAGTAGGCTTGCATTGAAACACCACAGACCCTCGTTTCTCCGCACACTGCCCTCCACCAGAGTCCACTCTAGTGTGGCATGATCACTCCAAAATCTGCATTTACACTCTTTCAGGCTTGGAACCAAACCTGCCGCCATCATACACAGGTCTATTCTAGACTGTTTCAGCCTGCCCAGTACTACCTGCCTGCGTGAGTACACACGGGTGGCAGGGAGGCTGTGTCCTCTTTGAACTTGTTATTTACTTACACATCTAATCTGGCCAGCACCACATTCCATTCTCCCAGTATAACAGAGCACTCATCTTCCCATTCTTTACAATGCTCAAAGAAAACCATTCTTTCCGACTCACTGTTTGAGCCATATAGGCTCAAAATTCTATATCTTTTACCACAATAGCTTACTTCCACAACTAACAATCTGCCCTGATCATCCCTAAATATTTTTGTATTTTCAAACACACTCGGTTTCACGAATATTGCTACTCCAGTAGATTTGTTCAAAGAGAGGGAGAAAAAGAATTCGCCTCTCCAGAAACTCGGATGATGCGGTGCTAGGAGACTCCCCACAGTCCCCTTCAGCGTATAACCGCTCCATTCTCCCAGCATGTGATCCATGCTAGAACTTAGCACATGAGTTCTTATCCGTCCTCTAACTCCTTGAGACACCTCCACATCATACTGTGTTTCGAACAACATTTTAAGTTCTTGCTTACTGCCTCTCCCTAAATTGCTCTGGTCTGTTCTCGCCACGCATTCAACATCATGTGCCTCTCCATCTGAGATGTAATTCTCAACTTGCTCCCCTCTTTTCCCTTCTATATTATGATACAAACACTCATCTGTTGGGTTATGGCATGTGTCACACCTGTGCATCCAGTCATTACATTCCTGAGCATAGTGACACTGTTTATTGCACCTGAAACACGCAAAATCTGGGCAGTCTCTCAATATATGCCCTAGCTGCAGTCACATCCCACACACTTTAACCTGCTTATTTATATATCACTATAAAGTATTCTGGCCCTGTAGCCATTAAGACTTTGTCAAGTATGGCAAAGACTGTACAGTTTCATTAAACTTAACTTTTACAAACCTTGTGCCATCTGCCACCTCAGTCCATGGCCACATTCGCCTCTTTATTGGGGAGACTCCTTTCGCCCCCCACATGTCAAATTTTTCTAGTATGTCCTCATCTGCTATATACGCAGGGAGATTCAAGAAAGACACCACCGCCAATGACTTGACCATTACCACAGCTCTTCCCACTTTCAGTCCATTCAAAAGTCTCTTTTTCCCAGCCTCGCACTTCACTGTCACTTCATATTTGTTAGGTCGGGTATCTTGCAGGGCCACTACTTCTCCGCACATGTCTTGCACTGCTCGTAACAGCTCCAAAGACTTTTTCTCTCCTACTTCCTCTGCTAATACAGTAAGATCTTTGTCATACCCGGTTCCCTCCTCTGTCCCATGTCCCACGATTGGCTCTATTCGTGTCCTCGCCTGCTTTTCCTGTTGCATCTTGTCTGAAGGGGCTCCATCCCCACCTCTTGGCTCCGTCAGGTCCCTCCTCTGGCTTATTGGACATCTCATTTACACATCTCTCCAGAATTACGGGTCGAGTTGTTTGCGCTGTCCTTTTCGCTATTATCACCACACAGCTCTCCACCTGGTCTCCTTTTCATCGTATCCATCTGCAGTTTTCCTCGCTCATTTCTCATTTCTCTTCCCTCATTGTTCAGCTCAGCAGAACTGATATCTCTCTCATTTTCTTTCATTGTTTTAGTCTTTTTCCTTAGTTCTTTTCCACCAAACTTCATTCTCCAAACACAGCAAGTCACCTCAGACAAGCCAAACAATCGCAAAAAAATAAGCGACTGGAAAAGAAAGTTACCCCCAAACGGAGTAAATTTGCCGGGGGATATTAAACTATAAAAGCGAAAATTCACTATCTTAGATAGGCAAAAGAAGCAAAAATGCAGTGAAAATGCACACTAAACGAGTCCCAGCTTGGACACAGCTCTGCCTCTACAGCAATGCTCCTGCATGAAGCCACACATCCGTCTCCAACCTATCAGGCTGTTCTATAGCGATGTGACCGTAAGCTGCATTTGATATCATCAACAGCTCTTAAATACGGTGGAGAAGCACATTGCATGACACTTATTAAGAAGAAAATAAATGTGGCAGAGTACAAAGTACTATAATTGTACTTGTCGAGTAGTAAAGCTGCACGATGGTTGACAAACCAGTAAAGTAGCAAAACAGCAATGAAAGACCAAAGATTGATGGAATCCTGTCAGTCTACACCAGATCCTCTAAGTTTTCCTGCAACTTTTCCAACTTGCATATTCTTAACCACAGTATTGCATAAATTAGGAACTTGTCTTTTCTAATCATTATTCTCAGAGTCCCTGATTTCTCAAAGGTGGCCTGCGCACTAATGCTCCCACTCATGTATACACCCGCCCTCTGAAGCATGGATTGCCAAAAAGGGGTTGATTCAGAACGTCCATTTTTGTGCATATTACGCATTCCAACTGGGGTAATATCTTGACCCATGCTTCAGCAGCTTCCTGAAACAGAGGGTTAGAGTTTGACAAAGGCCACCTGAAATCAGAGCTGCATAAATTAAATATCTCACAACTTCCCCGTTTAATAATATTGTTGTACATGTAGTACGCCCATATAGTCTGGAACTTGTTATTTAAAGCTTTTTAAATAAGTTTGACTCTTAAAGCCAGCACTTTCAATCTGAAATCTCAAAGGTTTAACCCTCCTTTTTTAGGGGGCCCAATTAAAGTTCTAAGGGCTATCATATTGGCTCTTTCTATACCACAAAAAAATCATCCACCATGCTGCAGAGGGAGGTCATGGCATCACATGGTACAGGGCAGACCTGCATAGCCTAGACGAGTTTTGGCACTATCAGTGAGTTTACCACCACTTTACCTTTTAGCCTGATGCGCCTTGTTTTCCACAACAAATGTCTAGATCTACACGAAGCAAGCTGCCCTGACAATGTCTTCTTTGTGCATGCCAGGGCATTAGGGCAATTAGTGTTACCTGCTCTCACCACTCTGTTTATATACCTCCTCAGTTCACACACCAAGCTGCCAGATTGTCTGCTTTCTCACCCTTGCTTTCCAGCTTTCTTCTAAATCATCTTTTCTATCTACGGCTTCGGACCACGTTTTTGACCTGACTTTGCCTGCTACTTCGGTTATGTGAGTAACCGCTCCCTATTGACTCTCTGATGCCAACCTAATGAATGCCCAGGATTATGAGTACTGTTTTCTGCCCATGAAGGATCAAGTTTTTCACAAGCCCTTGTAACTATGTGATTATAAGGTGGTTATTTGATACGTCATGTCTACATTTTGATCATGCCATGTTACATTTTTACCAAGTTATGCGATTATCCATTACTATGCTAATACGGGGTCAGACGAGTATCCATCATATGTTCAAGTTACCTGTTCAGGGAGTTCACCAAAGAATATCCACTGAAGGTTTTTTCATTTGTACCCTTTGTGGACCAAGACATTAAGTATCAAGGACACTGCCAAGTACATATCCACTGTAAGGATTCTCATGTTAAGAACCACCACAAGCAACTTGGGGTTCAGTGTCTTGCCCAACATGACATGTAGCCAGGAGTGGGGATCGAACCACTGTGGTCCATGGTCAACTGCCTTACCAACTGAGCTACAGTCACTCATCCTCCCACTGTCTGAAGTAAGTTTTGTTTCTATGTTCAAACACTGTATCCCAAAAGTCACTGTCAAGATACTCATTTTTTGTCCTCTCTCATAGACTGGAGTTCAGCACCATCTAGCGAGTTGGAGAACTTACTACATCTCCATCCTGTTTTACCTACTATTATTTTTCTTAGTATTTCAACTTGATGAAAGTCCACCTCTGAGTCACATTCAGTGAGGTCACCTCCAGAACCGTACCAGAACAGGGATAGGGGAGGGCATTATTTCATTTTGAGGGATGAGCTCGGGCAAGTTCAGTAATAGGGGCTGAGGGAGGTCCCTCTGGGGGACCCTTCACTGCCCCCAGCTCACTCTCCAGCACGGTCTCCAGCACTGTCTCTATCTCCTCAACTACATGATCCATACTAGAACCAAGGAAGCCACTTTGCCCTTCTTTCTCCTCCTGGCTACATTGGGTTTACGGGACCCATTCAATCCCCACAGCCTCTGGCTCATTTTCTCTCTCCTCCCTGGACTCTCCATCAGAGGCTTCCCCACTATTCCCTTCCTCAGAGATGGGCTCTCTATCACTCACATCCCTCGTGCATTCCTCTGCAACGCTATGGCATGCTTTGCACCTGTGCATCATAGAGTCACACTAATGAGCATAATGTCCCTGCTTATCACATTTAAAACAGGTGAACTCTGGGCAGTCTCTCACTACACGTCCAGGCTGTAAGCACATTCTTCATACTTTCACTTGGTTATTATGCACCACTCTAAAATATTAAGGCCCAGTTGCCGTCATGAATTTTGTCGAGTACGGGGGGGATCTCATTGTGTCATTAAATTTAACTTTAACAAACCTCGTGCCGTCAGTGATTGCCACAATGGTCTTTTACTGGGAGACACCGTTTTCACTCCCCACACATCCAGCTTCTCCAGGATTTCCTTGTCTGCGATTTAAGCTGGCAGGTTTAAAAAGGAAACCACCAGCTCATCCACAGACAAATTTTTAACCATTACTACAGCCTGTCCAATAATAAAACCATCCAACAACCTCTTTTTTCCGGCATCACTCTACCGTAACTTCATATTTATTCATCCCAGTTTCCCGGAAAGCGATTAACCCCCGCAGATGTCTCGCATTGCTCTCATTACTTCCAGAGTTTTTAGCCTCTCTTCTCCCAAACTTCAGCCATGACGGTCAAATTCTCATATTTAATCGGGTGGCGACTCTTTTCCTCTCCTCTCTGCTCCGTCTTGTTCCTCGGCTGCCTCTCCGTCTCCGCCGTTATCAATCTGGCCGCTGCTCCTCTCACTTCCATCTGCATATCATATTTCTCCACCATTCTATTCCTCAAACTCCTCTCCGCAGTCTTCCTCTCTGTAGTGTCTCTGCCGTTACCAACGCAAGCAGTGGGAGCTCTAATACTCTGCATGGTGCAGCCTTTTCTCCCCTCGCCAGCCATAATCTCTGCCGCGTTTATGCTGGCAGAAAAGCTCATACACAAGCCTTGCTGCCGTGCAGGCAGGCTTGGTACTAGAGAAAATTAAACAAAAAACGTAAACTCAAAATCACTACACTAGGTAGGCAAAAAAATAAACATAACAAAATATGCACACCAAATGGGCGGCAGCTCACATACACGTCTGTTCTTGCAGCACACTCTCTCAGAAAGACCATACCCCTATCCTCCACCAATCAGGCGCTTCTATAGCGGTGTGGCCGTAGGCTGTATTTGACATCATCAACGGCTCTGGAGAAGCAGAATGCATAACATTTGCTAAGAAGAAGATAAATGTGGCAAAGTACTATAACGGTGCTGGTCTAGTAGTAAAGAAGCACGATGGTTGACAAACCAATAAAGTAACAAAACAGCAATGAAAGACCAAAGATGAAAATATAGAACAATTTCTATAAATAAGTAGGCAGTAACACCAGCTGCCTGTAAACCCAAGCAAAAAAGCTTACAGCACTGGTATTCCCAGGTGGTCTTCCTACCAAGTACTAACCAGGCCCGGCTCTATTTGGCTGCCGAGATCGGACAAGATCGGGCGCTTCTTTTTTTTCTTCCTTTTTTATTTTTTATCTTTTTATTATCAAAAATACACTACGAATACGAAAAATAACCTTGGCCTTTTTTATGTTAAATACTTTCATCCTAATTTTGCTAAATACCGCAAGAGGGTTAGGAGCACCGGTCTGGTCTAAAACATCTTTAATCTGATGTAGCGCCTCAATCAAGATGCCCGACCGCCTTTACATCCCTCTCGGCCACTGAGGCAGGGGTTCCCAATGATGGGTTGGTTTAACACACTTTGTTTTGATGTAATTACACACTCCAGCTGGGGCAGGATTTCCACCCATGCCTCAACCGCCTCCTGGAAGAGTGGACATGTTCCCACAAGAGGTCGGCTGAGTGTAACGCTACATAGATTGTATAACCCGCACATACCTCTTTATCAGAACATCATCATACATATAATCTTCCCATATGTTTTTAGTTTTCTGGCACATCAGTTTCTTAAACAGTTTTATTCTTAATGACTTCAATTTTACTTTAAAATTTCAGTCTGAGTCCCCCCTTTATGTACGGCCAGACCAGTGTCTTATGTGCAATTTTCATAGAAAGTCCTCAATAGCGCTGCTCAGGCGGACCAGCACATCACTGGGCAGGTGACAAACCTGCATGGTGTAGATCAGTCTCTGCACAATTACTGCATTTATTACAGTGATTTCCCCTTTTAAACCAAATCCCCTCATTCTCTACAGTCCGAGCCTCGATCTACACCATGCAACCTGCTCTTCCCAGGATCTACGATAGCTGGGTTCTGGCTGTGAGCCCAAATAGACACCAAGGACTTTAACCTCAGCCCCGCCTCTTTTAAAATTCTGGTCTTCCTCCCCAAGAACAGTACCAGGCCTCAGGATCAGACTAGATTTTTCTCTATTACCCGTGCCCTTGCTCATATGCATCATCTTTGTTTTTATAAACTAGAGTTATCACACGCCTCAAAACAGACTCCGAGCACCTGTTCTCCTCCTGCATGGCAGAGTATAGCCTGCAAAGGACGGGGGCCAGTACGTTACTGAAATGTTGGTAAAACTCAGCTGAGAGACCATGCACACCCGGGCTTTTAGATGTATCAAGGCTTCCAATTGCTGCTCTCACTTCTTCTATCTGAATGTCACCATCACACAGAGCCGCATCCTCGTGACTGAGGGAGGAGCCAATTTTGCCTAATACTGTATCCATATGTGCTTTTGTTATATGTTGTTTGCTAAACAAATGAGTGTAGTAGTCTTGTACTGCTTGTAAAATATCTACTATGTCAGTATGTGTGTTTCCATCAGGGTCTTTTATTTCTGGTATGTATGTTTTTGCCTGTCTCCTTTTTTTCAAACCTAGATAAAAAGCTGTACAGCGCTCCCCTTTCCACATGTGTTGTGCTTTACTGCGGATCATTGAGCATCTGCATTTTCTCTCATCTAACTGTCTCAGCTGCTCCCTCAATTCCAGATAGATATCCAAGGGACGGTCGCACTCAGCCTCAATAAACTCAAGCTCCTCTTTTAGATGATGTCTTAGCTCAGACTCCTCTGTCTTTTCCCTCAGCCTCTTCTCTCTGCTCAGAGGGATACAACGCTTTTTGATTTTAAATTTGGTGCGCTCCCACCACTCAATGATATCCACGACATACTCACTCTCATCACATATAGCAGAGAGAAAAGACTTCATTTTATCTCTAAAAACTGGATCTTCTAGGAGGAAGGTGTTAAAACAACACAGGCCCCCATTCCTCTGCATACCACCCTCCCCTAGAGTAACTTTTAAACAGGCATGATCACTCCAGGAACAAAAATAATATTTACACCCATTTAAATCTTGCACCAAACTCGACACCAACAAACACAGGTCAATCCTGGATTGCTTTAGCCTGCCCAATACCACTTGCCTGCACGGATGCCGTGGTTAGCACTCCCCACGCATATATCAAATCACACTCATCCATCCATACAAAAACAGCCGATCTACTAATGTCTTGTTTAAATTTATTATTAACACCTACGTTAACCTTGGTCAGAGCAACATTACAATCTCCCATCACTAAAGAGCGATCATCTATCCACCTGTGGCAGCGCTCAAAGAAACTCCTCCTTTCAGATTCACTGTTCGGACCGTACAAATTCAGAATTCTGTATTTTCTTACAGTGTATAATATCAATAACAATTAATCTGCTCTGTTCATCCTTAAAAATCTCCACAATAGTTTTACACACCCCCGGCTTTACAAAAATTGCGACTCCAGTAGTTTTGTCAGAGGAGAGGGAGTAAAAGAGCTCCCCTGTCCAAAAAGCTTTTATACTGTTTATTTTGTCCATGGACCACCTGCATTCCTGGACACACAAGATGTCGCATGCCATTTCTCCACAGAGTTGCTCAATTTTCCAAATGTTTGTTAAACCATTTAAATTTTGAGATTGAAGCAGCATTATCGAGAAAATACAGATTAAAATTGTCATTTTCTGAGCTGTTTTTTCCCTTTGCCTCTATTCCCTCCCGCAGTTCTTCCTGATTTATCTTGCTGGGACCGTTTCCTAACCTGCTTTATCTGCTGAATATCCAGCTCCGAATCTGACTCTATACTGTCAGCCTGGGGAGCCAGCAGGGCAGCATCTGAGTCTTCCACTCTAGGGGCGGGTGGTATTTCATTATGAGAGGGGACCTTCAGTGAAGCAAGCCAAGGTGGGCTCAACCAGCCCCTTTTCAAGACGACCCGCCCTATCCCCGCTCCACTCAGCCAGCACTTGATCCATACTAGATCCTAACATACCCTCTCTTTCATTCCCATGTTTCTCTCGCACAGGCAGGTCACTGCTCTGCGTCTCCAACACCACCTCATCCTCCTGTTCACTCTCGCTTCCCATATTTAGCTCTGGCTCCTCTACAGGTCTAACCTCACTCATGTCATCTTTAGAAATGGATTCTCTGCTACCCTCCCCATTCCCTTCATTTATATATTTACATTGGCATTCCTCTATGGAGCTATGACATTCCGTACATCTGTGCGTCCTGGCATCACACTCACGTGCGTAATGTCCCTAAACTTAAAACACTTAAAACACGTGAAATTTAGACAGTCCTTCACGATGTGACCAGGCCATAAGAACATCGACACACTTTCACTTGGTTATTGTGAATCACCCTGAAATACTCTGGACCAGAAGCTATCATGAATTTTGCTGAGTATGGCAGTGACTGCACAGTTTCATTAAACTTTACTTTCATATATCTTGTGCCGTCCGCCACATCAGTCCCGGGCCACATCCTCCTTTTAATAGGCGAGATCGCTCTCACTCCTCACACGTCCAGCTTTTCAATAATGTCCTCATCCGTTATATATGCAGGTAAATTTAAAAAAATGACACCACCAGTTCATCAATTGCTAAAGTTTTTACCATTACCACCGCTCTACCAACTTTAAATCCATCCACTAGCCTTTTCTTTCCAGCTTCACTTTTTACCGTCACCTCATATTTATTCGATCCAGTCTCCCGCAGCGCAACTGTGCCTCCACACACATCACGTATTGCTCGTAACAGCTCCATCGTTTTCACCTTCTCTTCACCCACTACCTCTGCCAATACAGTCAAATCTTTCTCATACCTCATTTCTTTCGCCGTCTCCCGCCCAGCTCCGTCTGCATCCTCGCACGTTCCTCCCGATGTTTTCCATCCACAAAAATGCCATCAATCTCCGATCTAATCTGCCGCTGCTGTAACATTCCTCTGCGTTGACAAGCACGGAACTTGTCCGCCATTTGTCTTCTTTCTCTCCTCCGCGACCTGGCGCTTGCTTCCTCACGCTCCGTCCTCTGTCTCCTCTCTCAATATTTCGGCTGGCATTGTCGTTTCTCCCCGACATCTCATAGTAGGAGCCACAATTTTAACAGCGCCCTCCGTCAGTCTAGCTCTTCTGTCTCCGCCATTCTCCAGTTTACGTAACTTGGAGACTCGAGTGACACTCGGCAAAAACACAAAACAAAAACAAAACAAAAAGAGAAAAGCAAAATGAAAGCGCCCCCAAACGGAGCAAATCCGCCGGGGGGATTAGTGACATAAATGAAATCAAAATGTCTATAATAGAAAGGTAAACGAAGACCAAAACACAACCAGAATGAAAAAAGCCCGCCAAACGGCTCATGCGCGTGTCCATCACTGCGCGCTCCAGAGAGAAACCACACCTCTGTAAGCAACCAATCGGGCGCTTTGAGAGCGGTGTGGCCGTAAGCTGCATTTGATATCATCAACACCTCTTAAAAATGCTGGAGAAGCAAAATGCATGACACTTGCTAAGAAGAACATAAATGTGGCAAAGTACAAAGTACTATAACGGTATTGGTCTAGTAGTAAAGAAGCATGACGGTCGACAAACCAATAAAGTAGCAAAGCAGCAATGAAAGACCATAGAAAAACTATAGAACAATTTCTATAAAGTAGGCAGTAACACCAGCTTGTGCTGGCAGTAAGCACAAGCAAAAAAGCTTACAGCACGAGGTATTCCCAGGCAGCCTTCCTACCAAGTACTAACCAGGCCCAGCACGTTCTTAAGAGGCAACTTGAAAACCCAGATGTACCTCAACCTGAATCAGGTCCATTCTCTCATATGTGAGAAATAAACAGACTGTCATTTTTCAAAGCATGTGGAGATGCTGGGGATTGATCCCAGGGCCTCATACATGCGAAGCATGCGCTCTACCACTGAGCTACATCCCCAGTTGCACAGCAATGCAAGCCATACACATGGGATTAGGAAATTGAGCCGTCTTCAATAACTTTGAAGAAGCATTTGCAGACTTGGTTGTCAAGGACTCTCAGAGCCCTAATAAAGCCCTACTTGTTCATGTAAAGAACCGGCCCAACAGAATAACCGGTGTCAGACAGCATTTCTGTAGTGGCCTTCATGCATCCCCAGGACGATGAAGACCACTTCATCCATCCATCACCAGGGAGGCCATACATAACGATCCTTTTCGATGGGATGAAAAGCATTTAGAGTTGTGATTGTTTGAAACCACCAACGCTTGACTCTCTTTTCCTGGCTTGTTTTATTTAGTCTAATCCAAGCATATTTTCTTCACTGTACAGAAGATTCTTACTTTGAGATTTCTAAAGTACTAAAAGATAGTGAAGACCTCACAATTTTCAAATCACCAAATGGAAAACACCTGCAATGGCCGGGAATCGAACCCAGGTCAACGTTCTCTTGCAATGGTCATGAAGCAAGCCCAAGTCAGTTATTTTCTGCTCTCTCCGGTGAGATACAAACAGACTATCATTTTGTTAAAGCACTTGGAGATGCCCGAGATTGAACTCGGGGCCTCATACATGCAAATCACGCGCTTTGCCACTGAGCTAAATCCCAAAAGGCATGACCGATAAAGTCATGCACATGGGAAGTGGAAATAGAGCAGTCTCAAATACCTGTAAGCAAGCATTCCTAGACTTGGTTGTCAAGGACCCTCATCTTGCTCGTTTTCTGACACTTTCGGCTGTACACAATAAGTACTACCTGGATCAGGTTTGTTAAGCCAATCAGAGCTGGAAGATAGCATCTTAGATAAGGGTGGGGTGGGTTAAGACAAAGCATAATGTTTTCTTCCAATTGGTGACTGACTGAATACACGTAATCCAGGTAATTGCCAGTGAGTAGAGAAATACTTAGCTGGGGATAGTTGGAAGACAAGCAGGGCAGAGGTCCCTGAAGACCAGTGTTGAGAACCACTGCCCTAAAATATATGCACATAAATGATTTGTTGCAGTTTCCTTTGAGAGGGTTTCATTGGTGCATTGCAGAGGGACTGTTGTCTGCAGTGCGCTGAATATTGGTTCAGATGCTGCGCTTGTTGCAGAGATTCATTCACCCTTGACAGTATAGATTTAGTGCATTAGCTTCTTTCATGAAAAGTTCTGCAACTTGAAAACCCGGATGAACCTCAATCTGAATCAGATCCGTTCTTTCACAGTCGAGAAATAAACAGACTGTCATTTTTAAAAGCATATGGAGATGCCAGGGATGGATCCCAGGGCCTGATCCCAGGGCCTTATACATGCAAAGCATGCCACCTACCCCTGAGCTACATCTCTGGTTGCACAGCAATGCAAGCCATAAACATGGGAATAGGAAGTAGAGCCGTCTTCAATACTTTTAAAGAAGCATTTGCAGATTTGGCTGTCAAGGACTCTCAGATCCCTAATTGTTCATGTAAAGACCCGCCCCAACAGAGTAAGCGGTGTCAGACACCATTGCTGTAGTGGCTTTTATGCATCCCCAGGTAGATGACGATCATTAGGAGGCTACTATTGGATGAAATTAAGGACATTTAGAGTCTTGATTTTTTGAAGCCAACAACTCTTGACTATTTTCCTAGTGCATTTTCTTTAGCCTGATCAAAGCTTGTTTTCTTTACTCTACAGAAGATGCTTACTTTGAGATTTTTAGAGTACCGAAAGACCACACGATTTTCAAATCGCTAAACAGAAGACAACTGTGATGGCCGGGAATCGAACCCGGGTCAACTGCTTGGAAGGCAGCTACGCTCACCACTATACCACCATCGCTTCAAAAGCACATTTTTGTCAATCTCTTCAGTAATCAAATTGGTAGAGTATACAGTACAAGTTAGAATACATTCTCAGTCATCCGGGTCTGGAAGCCAAGTCATGTCAAATGGACTTCTTTTTAGTTGAAAGAGTTTCATTAAGTCTCAAAGATAGTTGCTAGTGCACCCAGCGCACGTGTCTCAGAGATAGTTGTCTGCTGTCTGCAGTGCGCCGAATATTGGTTCAGATGCTGCGCTTGTTGCAGAGATTCATTCACCCTTGACGGTATAGATTTAGCGCATTAGCTTCTTTCATGAAAATTTTTGCAACTTGAAAACCTGGATGAACCTCAAACTGAATCAGATCCGCTCTCTCATAGGTGAGAAATAAACAGCACGTGGAGATGCCGGGGATTGAACCTGGGACTTCATACATGCAAAGCATGCGCTCTACCACTGAGCTACATCCCCAACATCGTGCCCAACCAAGTCGTTCACATCACAAGTGGAAAAAACAGTACAGTCAGTATTTTCCACTGTAAAAGTTTCATGAAACGTTTTGCAGCAGATATCACATCCATCTTTGTTCGTGTTGCCCAGCTCACCTGTATCAAATGAAAAGGAATACTAAACATTGAGGAATAGTGCTTTATCCCAACTGGCATTTGTTTAGTATTGCTGGCTGATTTTGTTTTCTATCAGTTTTCTGTATTTTGAATGACTTTTCCTAGCTTGTTATTTTCAGTATAGGAAAGAGCACTTGTCTTTAAACAAAGAGAAGGAAGACTACAGCAATGGCCAAGTCTTGAACCCAGGTCACCTGCTTGGAAGGCAGCTATGCTTACCATTATACCACCATCAATTGGCCAACACCAAAAACATCATCTTTTTTGCTTCTCTGACAAGCTTAATAAATCAGCTTGGTAGAGTATAAAGTACAATGTGTCAGTGAAGGTTCTCAGTCATACAGATGTGGTTACGTGGAAGTGAAGTCATGACAACTGTACCTTTTTCTTTAAAATGCTTCATTACTTATCCAAGCACATTCTTAATACATTCCCCAGTGTCACTTATTCTCGTTAACCTGCACATGGAGAAGTAGACAAGAATGTACTCAACTCCCTCATGGGAACAACACTGAGCTACTAGTTTAGATACATAGATGAGAGTTGGGCAAAGATTAAGATCCAAGAAGTGCAGGCGTTCACGCACCACATAATTGCGGTGGTTTAACATCAAGTTAATCAGGGAAGACAACAGAGAGGCTCTCATGGATTGTAAATTTAGTGTATGAACATAACCTTTTATCTTGGAGTGCAATCAAGCTTTATTCTGCACAGGTTTGAGTACATCAGCTACACAGTCCTATCCTGAAACACTCTCTTATAGGCATAGAATGGCAAGCTCCTCCTTTCAGACTAGTGTTGCCAATGTGATTCCAGATGTGAACAAGCATTTTGTCTGGAGTCTAAGTTAGGGGAAAATCATTGATCTTGTAGTGAGAACAAGGTCTAACTGCCACATTTGTTTTGTGATTTATTTCTCTCTTATTTCTTACAGTTCAAGTTTGTGTCAGCTGACTGCACAGATCCCGCTGTTGTTAAACGACAACAACTGTTGTCTTTTTTCTAAAGAATATACAAATTGTTTCCACAATCTCACCAAGAGAAGTCAAGAGTCTCAGGTAGTGCTTTCCCCTGTGACTGACATAATCATCCTCTTCTCTACCCTTCTTTCACATGTGGCCAAAAATCACGTGTTTTGTTTGGCGACACAGAGTCTGTTGCTCTGGTTAGAAGGGCTCAGCCAGAACGGAAAGCAGCATTTTTTTTATTAGCTGGACTTAGTTTTGAAAATGTGAAAATGCACTGTGAGGGCAACATCTGGCACAGATCAAAGAAAGAAAGGGAAGCACATAGTTGTTGCACTTTTCTGGAATGGAAACAGCTCCACTTTAAATGACACTGCAAAATTATTTGCTCTGAAATTTTTGGGAGAGCAGATGAAAAATATTACCTTACTTTGGTAAAGTACATCCAGATGAGCAACATGAATTTCTGGCAGATAAGAAATGTATTCATCATTGTGTACCAACACCAGCTGAAGAGTTCTTGGAAGAACAACATATAGTAGCTCCCAAGTTCAGCATACCCAGCTGTTATTTTATATCCCCTTTGACCATTAACCACCTCTTTTAAATATCCATAATTATGTAATTTACTGTTATACACATCGTATGTCAACAGAGAGGGAGCCTTTGTCTTTAATTATTTAGTTTGGTTAACCGTGGGCGACAAACAGGACAAGGCCTCCCAGACATTCAGGCTTCACCATGAATAATGGATAAATTAGGGTGACCTTAGTGACAGCAATGTCTACAGTATGTAGAGAGGTGGACAAATCCGGTTGGTCCTGTCAAAATAATAGAGCTTTACATTTTCATAATCATAATTAGCAAAGTCTTGAAAACACCCAGTTCCTGCTTATTCTGCTGTGTTAAACTGGCAGACTGTCACACATCTGCAACAGTTTCACTACATGCATATGTCAGTCCCTGAAGAATTTCCATAAAGAGAACACTGTGGTTACCCAACACTACATTTCAAAGCTTCATAAATTACTTTACACTGTTTTTCTTATTCCCAAAGGACAAACTTCCATGACAATAATGATAACCATTCAAAAAGTGAACTCACTCTCAGTAAAAGCAAATAGCCTAAAGATTGTTTTGATCGGTAATATAATAGTGCTGAGTTTAGAGCTTAGTCACACACATGCACACAGTGTTTCTGTTACTGAGCCTCTGCTCAGCTGTATATTGTAAAACACTAAATTTTTCTACACATCTGTTCTTCCCCCATCTCTACTATCCATCTATCACCTCTCTCTCTTTCATCTCGCTCTCTCTCTGTCTATTTTATCATCCATCCATTTTAATCAAACATTACCTCTGCTCTGTTTAAAAATCATCCAAACAGTGTAGCTTATTTTCTTAAAATATGACATTTTAAAAAAATAAAAAGTACTGGCTAGCAACAGGATGTTACCATAATGGTAAGAAATATGCCCACTTTTTTAAAATAATAGCACGAGTGGAATTAAAGCTTTTTCTTTAATTTTGACAAAATGTTAGCTACTCTTATACTTTTTATTGTATAGATTTGTTTATTGTGGTGAAGCATGTACTTTCATAAAATCATTTTTAAAAGGTCACTCATTTATTCAAGACAAAAGCTGTATAACTGCCCCAACATTGTTTAAGTATTTAAGTATATAACAAGAAGAAGAAATATATAATGACACAGTAAATGCATAGATAAGGAAATAACACTGTATATGTTTTCATTTTTTATTCCTTCATTTGTTTTTCTTTATAAATTTAAAGTATTCCATACTTTATATTGTAACACTTACCACAAATAGTAATTAAGCAGTAGCATCAGTTTGAGAGCACTACAAGTCGATTAAACATTTTCTAGGAATGGATCACAGCATTTTTGGCTTATTTTTAAATTTTAACCAAGACTGATATGAATTGTGGAGTATCATGCATATAGTATCTCTGACATTTATTACAGGCAAAATAAAAATGCTATCTCTTCGTGAAGAGCCAATTGCTCAGACATTAGTGGAAAAGGCATTTACATGGCTTGTATAAGTGGCACAGAGGGGGCAAGGAGAGGATAATGAAGACAGCATGCCTAGATAGATTGAGGAGGGAAGGAGTGAGGCAGTACTCCTAAATCTGCATAAGCCCACTGACAACAAGGGTGGACAGTGTGACTTGAGTGGTGGTGCAGACCACCCTGGACCTGGCAACCAAACAGACAGAGTCAATGACTAAGAGTTAGGACTGCTGACAAGAACTGACAGTGACAGAGCAATTGTGGCGCCAGAGTGGTTGGAATTGTGCGGACTGCTGTCTGCTTGACAGACACACATACACACGCTCTCATACAGCAAGAAGAGACATAAATCGGCTCACACAAACAGATAAACACAAAACGTCTTAAAAACAGACACATAGTAAGAACAGAAAGACACCTACACACACACACACAGACCTCTGAGGTGCAGACCAAAGTTATGATTTTTGTATGTGTGCTCCTGGGTCCCTTATAGGCACAAATAGGTCGTGCTCTCACTGTGTTGGTGCCAGGAAAATGTGGACAAAAAAATTGTGACAAATGTTGACGAGGTTGATACAGCTCTACCAGTTGCATTTTGTTGTGATCAACATGAATAAACATTCAATAATTTCTTCTTTGTCATTTCTACCTTGTATGACAACAGGAAATGCTTTTGTCTCATTACTGGTTGGTTAGGGCAAAATATAAGCACCATTTAAAAGAAAACAGCTGATAAGTACATATCAGACTAAAGAGTGTAAGGGACAAAATATTGATGAAACATCTGGATTATCAAATGTATTTACACAGCCAGTGAGTTGTATTGTTCTATCAAATCATTTGAACAAAAACAGTATACAGGTTGATTTAAGTTGATTTAACTGCAAACTATAAGGCAACACTCTTTATGTGTGGGATAAAAATGAATGAGAAATTGCAACTGTAGTTGAGAAACCTTGTTGCGATTACATTTGTTGTCCACTGGGGGGCACTAAACATTGTTCTCATAACTTGTCTCATAAGTGTTTACAAAACATTACTTTATCATTACATTATACTTTACCACTTTATAATTGTTGTCACATTAATGTTTTAACTAAGAAGTACCATTATTCAGTTTGAGGTATACAGTACGCTCAGAAGCAGTAAAAAATTACCACAAATAAAACTATCAGGTCATCTGTGCTAACTTGTTGGCAAACCTATTGCCCAAAAGTTCATATTTACACATTCAACAGACATCAGTCATTTGAAGCTGGGTTTTTGGCAATTGGCTGTTGTAACCTCAGCCCCACCCATTGCATCTCATAGTGTAACCCTTCAGCATTTTAAAGGGGAGCAAAGGGAAAAGGGCTTAACTTTGGATGATTAGGCAACTCCAGATTTAGTTTTCACAAAAACAGAAACACAAGAAAAGACACACAAACTCTGTTTTGATCGTCACCTCCCACACCCATCTGTGATTTGTGTTCTCCCCTCTTTTGCTATTCTCATGTTGTTATCCTCTCCATTCTTTCATGTTTTTCCTTGTCCTCTGTCGCTTGCGTGCAAATCTTTCCACCAACACAAGTCTGACTTAGATTAAAGCAACAAGATGATTGTTTTCTGTTCCCTCTCTAATCTGCACAGGCTGCTGAGCTGATGCATTATTTATTTGTTTGTCATTATTCTTTCCTTGAGCCGCAGAGACACATGCTTTCCCACATTTTGTTTCTTGCAAATTTTGCCTTGGCAGGGGAGGACTACGGGGTGTGGTCGGATAGATATTGATACACTCTGGCAAGTCTGCAGGGTCACAAGGCTGAATTGTTGTTGTTTCATGCAGAAACTGAATTCTTAATTAATGCCATATGCCAATTTGCATTAGATCAGCATATCCAGCGACATCACATCGGCCTCCAAAAAAACTAACAAAAGGCAGCACACTTTTCCCGTTACATTTTATAAAGCTAAAGTTTATTGTCATCTACTCTGCATTATTTGTAAATATCCAGAAAAAATCCATTCCCCAATATTGTACTATCCATGAGCCAAGATCTTGTTGAAAATTATTGTTTATTGTGTCACGCTCATTGGCCTGTGTCCAAACCATTGTTGTTATTCAACTATAATCAGCGGATGTGAAAATGTCTTTGACTTGGCTTTATCGCAGTTCTTAAACAGGTAACGTTACAAATACAGCCTAAATAAAATACCCTATTTAAAATATTTCTCCTTAACTAAATAGCACACAAATTTTCCAACTGCTTCTCATTTCAGCTTCCACTAAAGTAGAGGGAGGCAACACGATTTCTTCAGTGACACTGTCCCACTTGTTCTCCAACTATCCAATGCTGATTACCTGGGTTGTGTGTTGAGTGAATCAGAAGTTGGATGATACCAATTCACATTGTCTTCCCCTACTTCATGATAAGCTTGGTCTCTTTCAGCTTCTGAATGACTGGTTGAGTATGGCACGGTTAGTTAGAAGAACAGCAGGACAGTAGCTCTCGAGAACCAGTGTTGCCTACAATAATTGCTTTACCATCTTGCAACTTGACCTTATTGGGCATAAAAGACAACCGTAGCTTGAGCATTTTTTACAGTGTGCAGCACCATCTCCCCCCAGAGCTGTTACTAAAGTTGCTGAAAAAATGGACTCTTAATTAGCAAGGATTTAATGTAGGACAAATTTATGGGGTCAGTCTAGAATTAAATTGTGTCAGCCAACTATTGTGGAGTAGGTCAACTGAGACACTGGCCCAGAGAGCTGCCCACTACATTTAAATAAAGTAGTGCGCAGTTCAGTGTAAAAGCTGTACAGGTTGTTACAGGTACAAAACACAGAGAACAGAGGTGGGGATGGTGTAATTTGGTCCTTATCAAGACATTCAGTGGAGTTTACATTCTGTAATTACTTATATTTTACATAATGTAGGGCTAGTTTTATATTTCGAAGATAAAGTTAAACACATTTAGTGTGTATTGCATTATTTGGAGCTAGGAATCGTTGGGTAACTTTTTAAAGCATGCTGACTTCTGCAGGGATTAACTTTTGTAAATAGGACTTTCTTTTCTAAAGCATAAAGAATCTCCACTGGCCTTCATTGTAGCAGGTAGGACAAAGTTAAAATCCAGGCAGTTACATTGTGCAGTCCAAGCTTTTCTCATGTCCAAAATGATACTCATTAGAGTACCTTGTTGGTCTTGAATAAGGCTTCTAATGTAATTTAAACATAAGAAAAAAATTGCAGTGGATGAAAATTCTCTGACACTTAATTCCACATTGTTGACAATTCAAAACGTAATTTTTAGCGTGCAGGTTTTTCTCTCTCTTTGAGCATGTGGATGGTAAAAAAGTTTTTCTTCAACCTTGTTCTCATGTCCATTATCTTCACAAGGCATGCACTGCATCACTTGCATCATCAGAAATAAAACACAGACTGAGACTCAAAATCAATACTGTTATTGCAAAATGCACTTAAAGGTAAGGGCAGGAAGTGATCGGAAATATGAACTCTGAAGAAGCAAACATTATGATGTAAAACAACAAGCCCAGTGCAGTCGGTCCAGGCAAGGAAAGAACAATGGAATAAAAGACGTCTTGTTAGTGTATCTGCAGCTGTCAGATTACATTGCTGGTTTTTCCTCATTATGTAGGCTTAAACTCGACACAGGAGGGGTAGAGTGGCACAGTTAAATGCTAACTGGTCTGCCTATGTAGAACGTTTAACCGAGCACTTTACAATGCTGCTTCTCTTTCAGCTATTCACATGATCTCACACACCAAGAACAGCAGATGCCATGTAAGTGCTCACCTGACCCACACAGAGCAAAACGGAATTCAGGACACCCGAATACTCAAAAAACATCCGTATGTTCAACAAAGATGTAAATTTACTATATATTATTGAAGATGGAGATCAAATAAAAGTTAATACATTATGCAGAGGGAGTAGGACTTGCCTGCAATAACCTTTTAATTTAACATATTCTTTACTAATACCATTGTTAAAATTGTTTTCGTACCATTTTAAAAAAACGAATGCACCAGTGAAGCAGAGTTTTCAGTATGGTTGTAGCTGGTAAAATATAAATGCATCTTGTTCTTGTAATAATTGGGTACAGATACTATAAACAGGCAATTCATACTGAATATCTGAACTGAGGAAAGGTGACATACTGTACCTTTGTAGTGTAGTATTATGAAGTCGGGGAGCATAATGTTTTGAATTCCTCATGTGAGGAAGAGCAGTTATGCCTTACATTTCATTGGGTACTGAAGCGTTCCGTTCAGGATGTTCACCAATAGAATAATTCAGTTTTATGCTCAAAGTTACATATCATCTGATACCAGCAGCACCAGCAGGTCACCTGACAGTCCAACATCTGCCTGTCTGCCTCTCAACACTTACAACTTTTATATCTGGTATTTCTGGAATGTGCTATTCATCTGTTGTCTTTTTCAACATCACATATTGTATCTTGTAACAGTTTTAGCAGCAACAAAATCATTGTGTTTGGCATTCCTCATTAGTGCACAAAGGGTTCTTTATCTTTCATGGTGGATTCTCACATGGTTGAAATACCAGGATGGGGAATACATTTGCAACTACAATGCTGAATAAATTCAAACATCATCACACAGGAGATGGGTTAGACAGAGATTTGACCTAAAGGTCCACCTCCTCCTCCCAACAAACACCTCCTCTGTGTTTGCCATATGGCTGCTGGTGAGTTTCATGTTCACTACAGGCTCATCAACTATTCTGACTGCAGTTGTGGATCATTTGTTTGCCACTGGCCCGTTTCCCCTAGCAACATGCCTTGAAATTCACCACCATGGAGACTATTCAAAGGAGGCCGAGTGAACAAAGATCAGAGGCGACAAGTCAGTCAAATAAAGTCATATTGTTACCTGTCCACCTCAGCAACAAAGAATTCTCTCATACAATAGGGTTTAACAGCAAGAGATGGCTATTTACTAGCAGCACTTTGCATTTTATACGGCTATTAAGTGCTGCAGTCACAGAGATAGGAACGGCTTGAACTGTAGTCACATTGAATGTTTATCTGGGTTTGTTTTTCATGGACAGGATATGTGGAATGTTAACTCTGCCATTGATTGTCCGTTGCACTGAGGCTGACCCCATAAGTCACAGGAAGAAGCGCTTTGAGTGTGTGTTTGTGTCAGTGAGCTTCCTTTAAGAACTGAGTAAAGACAGAAAATATATTACAATCAATGTTGACGTTTTGTTGCCTTCAAAATAAAAGTCTGAAATGAAACAATAGGAAAAGACGAACCTGCTGATGTCTGCAGAGCTTACTTCACTTTGACAACTGTTTTGTTTTTTTTTTGTTTTTTTTGTCCTTTCAGCTTATCCCGGATGGCCTTCTGGACGCAAACCTCCACAATTTCTACCAGGTTTGGACCGGCAGTGTGAATCAGCCAATTATCTGTGACTAATGCTCACATAAGAAATATCCATTAACTGTGTCAAATCTTTTTTCACTCTTCTGGCAGTCTTTGCCAAATAAATAAGACAGAATAAAAATAAAATCTTAAGACATGGCTGCAAATTTGTATATAATGTGTTACAGGATTAAATAATAAGATTTTATAGTTGACAGGACACAGAATCATATATATAAAACAAGTTCAAGTGATGTAAAATAATACATATACATATGGTAGAGATTTAAATGCTGAGAAAAAAAATATTGTTAAAAAACCCGCAGATGAAACCATGTTACCAATATCAACCCATAATCAACAATCAGCCTTAATGTTTAAATGTTGTCTTTTAAAATAGTAAAAAAAAAAAAAAAAGGTTCTAACATCTGACTTTTAATGCGGAAGTTAAAGACCGGAAACTCCTTGTGGACTTGCAGTGAACTTTGCAGAAGAAGAAGTTTAGATGGAGCCGAGTCAGAGCGATGGGACTCGTTCAACGTTCGCTGTGTCCGAGCGTGTCTGCGAGATATTTCCATAGTTTATATTTGGAGGCAGTTCAGCGGACACTCGAAACCAGTTGTTTTCCCCAGGACAGCGTGGGTAAGTACGCCAGTCTCTTGAAATGTTTGTTCGTGGTAATGCACGGCCGTGTTGTTTTCTAAGGGAGTTAAAGACTTAAAGGCTCAGTAAGTTGCTGGGTCTGGACGCAGCGTAACTGAACCGAAGTTTAAGCGTGACAATATACAACAACAAAAGGTACCAACGGGATTTTGCAGGGTTCTGGTGGTGCTGGCGAACGTGTTGTCTTGTTTGGAATTCCTAACACATTACTGCATTACTCTAGTTATTTAGTCCAGGCATACCTGCAGGTGAGGCCATCCTCTGACAGGTGGAGACAATCCACAGTTTTATATCACCTCAACCAGAGGCGTGATGAGTCCCAGATAACTTAGAACACTGACTCCACCGCGGATCCCATGGCCAGTATAAAAATGCAGTTTTAACTTCTCTTAACGGATATATATTATGTTACAACAAACATAACATCCAGTGTCTAAAGCCGTGACACACTGGTCTGGCTCGTTAGGGAGCGAACGCGATTCCAAACTGTGGCGAAGAATCAGCTAATTTAACGTTTTCATTCTTGTGCACAAAGACACGTTGCAAATAAAACATGACACATTCTGGCGATAATCAGTACAACATTGTCCGTATTCCGGTTTGTACAACACATACCATGCAGGCTTGATTGCAGCAAAAAGTCGACTTTTATGGTTGGCACTGAACGTAACCGAACAGCTTATTTCGAAGAAGGCAGGGATGGGCTGTCATTAGCTCCTAACCAAATACTAAAATTGAGCATATTCTAAAGTGAAGTGTTGCATGGTCTCTCACACACCTCCTGCTTGTTATGTTGTACTGATAAGGAGCACTTTGTGCAGTAGATTAAGTCAGTATAATTTGGCAATAGGCTGTGCTAGAGCAAGTTATACAAATTAAATTGAATAATTCACTTTAATCACACACAGATTAAACAATCCAAATGTCTATTTGGCAGGCAGTCAGGTACTTATAGTGTTACAAAGTAAATAACCTTTGGTTAATTAGGAAGGCTGTGTTATTCCCCTTCACAAGTGCAGAAGAAAGCTAATTAGCTGCCATTCCCCTCTACCAAACCTTCAGCATGCAATGTCATTGACCACGGATTGTGACAACTAAACAGCTTGTGCTTGATCATTCTAATAACTAGAGAGTGGCATGGCTTTGGAGTTTTCACTTGCATTTTGGGCTTTTCCTCCGAATTGTAACTAAAAATGGTAACTCTTCACTGATTCAGTTACTCATGACAAAGGTTTCGAACCTTTGGCAGTGTTTTCCCATGACTAAGTACAACAAGATCTGCTTGGATATTCAGTAAAACAAAAAGATTTTCTTATGAGTATCACTATGATTGCATTTCCCTGTTTCCTCACGATGTTCTACAGTTGTCTGGCAAGAGTTATATCAACACCAGAATAAAATGTGGAAACGTTTTTTTAAGACTTTCCCATAATTGTTAATCTCATTTACAATAGTAACTTCTGTTTTGATTACATATGGGTTCCCTCACTACAAGTGAAAATAGTTATGTTTCCTTTTCAGTTGACTTATTTTCTGCTTGCAGTTGGATGGATATGTACCCATACAAAGTTCCTTCCAGTCAGCAAACTGCTGGCCTGCAAAGCCTGTCTCCAAGGACATGTCTTATCTTTACAAGAAAGCTTTTTTTTTTTTTTTTTTAAATGTGCAAAAGTGTTACTTTTGGAAAATGATCATTAAAGTCATTATCATTGCTAGAAAGAGAACTTGGTTCAACTTGGATTTAACATGTAATTGCAGAAAAAAAACAGTTGTAATTAATAATGCCTATACATCTGAACCTTGAAAATACTGAGCTGACATTAATGATACGGATTACACTCGTGTTTTTGCTGTGGAAAAGGCTTATCTGATGAATGGATGAAACCGCATACTTGTTTCTTTAACCTTAGCAGTAAAATCTTTAAAAATTATTTTCCCTTTCTGCATATAACCAGCAAAAAAAAAAAAGATTGATTTGATCCATTCTCTGTTTCTACTTTTTCATTGTATGTCAAGAGAGGGTTACAGACCAGTATTCTGCTTTGTTGGGAGTGTTCCTTTCAGGGTTTCAGAGTGAGACACTGCCAGAAGAGGTTAGTTATGTAACCCTTTTGGGTGTTACATCATTGTTGTGGAGGCCCCAGTCCAGAGAGCTGAGGTTGGGTCCAGTGGGTCCACTGCCTCCCACAGACCTCAGTGGACAAAGAAGGGGCGAGACTGCGAAGCTAGAGTATTTGAAGTAGATGCTCAGTGAGTTTCTGTTGTGGGATACATCTTTCAGTGATGATGACAAGAGGCTCCACCTGTAACATGGATGGAGCCTTTGTTCGAGTTCTGTGATCTCCTATCTTGGGTGGCCTAGGTTGCCATGACATCTAAAGAAAACAAGCAAAACAGGAGTGATTTATAAGTCTATAATCCTCAAAACAACCCCACCTCTCCTGTTCCAGTAAATCAATCTCCTAAAAACTTTAAAAAAGAAACAGTGTGGCCCAGAGTTAATTTGTGCTCATACACAGTAAAAAGTAGTAATTGGCACATCCAAATGATTTAGGAGTAAATGTATTTTCATTTTTCTAATCTAAAACTAGAAGAAATAAAAATGGCACAGAAAAAACACAAATATATAAAACCTACTACACTAAACAGTTGGTTGTTACAGCATGCTTTTAATGCCTTTATTTTATTTTTATTTTTTTTGCATCCACACCTATATTATGTTTCAGTGCACACTATCATATAATTTTAAATAAAAAGAGAGGGCCAGAAAGAGGAATACAGTCAGGCTCTTTTTTTTCACCTCCACACAGCTGGATCGCTTTTTTGGGTCAGTTCCAAAAAAATGGTTGGGGAAGGCAGTTTCTGATATCTGATCATCTAACAGGCAGTTTTTACTGAGCTTAAATCCATTACTGAAAAACTGAAATGGTCTGGGGCCTGGAGACTGGGCCTTGGAGACCCCTGTAAAAAGTGTCTGAACACCATTGTATGTAATCAGATTGGTGTTAAGCAGTCCAATGTTGATGTGATTAGCACTGCCACCTCATCGCTAGAAGGTCCCTGGTTCAAATCCCTGTGTGGATTTTGCATGTTCACCCCATGCTTGTGTGGGTTTCCTCTGGGTACTACAGTTTAGTCCTACAGTCCAAAAACATGTATTTTAACTGGTGGCTCTAAATTGCCCCTAATTGTGAATATGAGTGTGAATGGTTGTCTGTCTATGTGTGTCTCTCTGTGCTGGCCTTGAGATAGACTGGTGACCTGTCCAGAGTATATCTCGCTTTTCGCCCAATGAGAGCTCGAATAGGCTACAGCCACCTGCAACCCTGAACAGGATAGGCGGTTAGGATACTGGATGCATAGAAAATCAGCTTTCTTTCAAATATAGACAATAGACATTTTCAAATGACTGCAAACTTTTGCAAAGTCAAATGAGTCAAATAACAGTGAATGACTCATTGTTTTTAGTTGGGTCCCTTTGAGTCTTTGTGCCTTTTATTTTATGTAGGAGGGGTGGCCAGCCTTTTTACCGTATGGATCCAAAGGCCTAAAGATTTTCCATGGCTCCCAGAGACTTTATTGGGACTTTCTCAAAACGTTCTCCACAGTTCTATGTACAAACATTGTCAGTCCATAAACAGACCACCAGTTTGGGCCCTGAACGCCCGCAAAGTATTTAGTCTCACCCACCCACTGTTAAGTTACTTATATGGCTCAGTTTAGCTGGGAATATTTTTCCTCTGTTTTACATGGCTGGATTATAACCAAACTGGCTAATCCAAACACCTTGGACTTTGGGTTAGAGGGACCTTAAAGGGACAAGATTATAACAAATCATTTCATACATACCTGATTAGGAGGAACTACATAAAGGTTGCCTATAAGAAACAGTTTTTGGAATTGTAAATCATCTAGAATTATTTTCATAGAGCCCAAGGTTAAAGAATTTAACTTGGAATCATTCGTAATATGGCCTTTTTAATTAACCCATTAATAAATTATCTAAATGTTACTGATGATTTTACTGTAAATCCACAAACATTTCTGCTCTGAGATGGTGTGTCATCGTATTGTGCAAATCTTGGTATAAAGACTGGTTGGATTTTGGGATTTTTACTCCATATGTTAATAACTTTTATTAAACTTTGTTCAAGCAAACTGGAAGTAGTTTGCACACGGGTAACCCCATTTCTGCTTTAAGCTGTGCAACCCAGTGACTTGGTAACAATGGATTGCACTAGTGTTTTCAGTTCCTCTCTCAAAAAATAATGACTGTTTTATATAGTTGCAAGCATTAACATTCATAAAGCAGTACATTTACCGAGGTTGCTGTATTTCAACAGTGTCAGAATATTTCCATGCTTGATAAATGTAATTATGCCTAAATTAATGACTCACTGTAAAGGCTACCACCACTTTTATCACTTATATTTCTCCTGTACACAGATTGCAACATTAGTTACCTTACACATGTAAACAGAATCACTGTAAGAAGCTAGAGCTTGTGTAAAAGTATGTGAAGTTTACTAGCTTTAACTTACAGGCGAAGTTGGTTAGCTTTAAATTAGAGCCAACAAAAGACTGAAAATGAAAACGGGTTAAAATTCTGCCATAACAGCCATTTATATAACATCGTAGCTAACGTTATACACAATTTATGTTAATCTTTCTTACCTGTGGTGGGTAGGAAACATAATCGGGGTCCAGATGAGAAGCGTCAGTGGCAGCTTCCACACTTGCACTGGAGGTGATCATTTCCTCCACAGCTAAATGTTTAATTTCCCTTTCATAGTCATTCTCCACTTTCTGCAAATCTGTTTATGAGCCGAGTGCTGCCTGCTTTATTATAATGATCCGGAGTGAAGTGCTAACTACAAATGTGCTACCTCCTTTGGACCTTTAAAAAATTGTAGTTTGGCTTGCCTTATCAGTTGAACCCTTTTAAGTTTTGGATCTTGTTAAAATGAATGAAACGACACAAACATTTAGGCATACTACAAAAGCTCAAGTTTTAACATTCTGCAATTGTTCCTATGTAATGACTTAAAATGGAAGTTAAGCAGTCTGTTCTCGACTGCTTCTGGTCAAAAAGTGTGGAAGTGTGAAAAAAGTCTATTTCTTTCATGTATCGTGTAAGGGAAACTCTGTCCTAGCTTACTAGATTTTCAGTTCCAAACACACTGGTAAATTAATGATTTGTTTTCATGACCAGGTGGTGTTCAGGAGCCCAGACAGTGAAGGAAAAAAGCGGAACTCTTTTGTCCCTTCTTGTAAGTACATCAGCTGAGTCCATTTGTTCTTTGTGTCCCAAAGCTTAACGTGTGTGCGTTTCTGTCTATCTTTTGTATTTATAAACTTACTTCATGATTTGACTAGTTGTTTTTTTTTTAAGTACTTTTGGACTGTCTTTATATTACTTCTTGTTTTAATGGGTTTGTTAGTATCACTTCTGCAAAGTTTTATATTCTGTTTTCATTTTTGTTTTTTTTAGTAGGGGTAGAATTTATTAAAAAGAAATGCTTAAATGATAAAATGACTTAAAATAATTTTTGTTTACAAAATGTGAGTAGAAATTCATTATCATTATTTACTGCTTGAGCTTTACAGGTTATACATTTACAACAAAACAAGCTGCTCAAAACTGTGATTGAACTCTAATATGCAGCTTATACTTAAGTGTAGTTTTTAAGCAAATGTACCTGTGAGTTTACAGGTAAGGCCAGTCCTGCTGGAAGATCATGATTTGTTATGTTTCAACAGCCTGAAGGAACTGTCCTACAAGTTTCTTATGTACCCATACAAAGAGTGTCTTTTTTTTATTTTTTTTTTTATGTAGCTATTGGCTAATATGGCTAAACTGAATGACTGTAGGTATTAATGTGGACCCTTAAAGTGCATAACAGAATCCTAATATTAACAATCCAACATTTTTTTCTTTATTTTGTTTTTGCAGTGTTAAAAATATTAGCTCAACAGCTGTTGTGTTGACACAATAGGTAGTATGATGCCAAGAATACACACAGACTTGAGTGACCTATTTGTGTCAGTGAGCTAGTGGTTGACTGCACTCAGTGTTTTAGCAAAGACTTAAATGGACTTTGGTCCACGCAAACATGTTTGTTCCTACTTAACTAACTCTAATATTCTCACACCCACTACTCACATTTTTCATGAGAGTTTCATAGTTTTGTTTTTAGCTGAGTTTCTATAGGTCAAGTAGCTGTAAAAAATGACAATATTGGCATAAAAGAAAGAAGAGATCGATTAGAGGCTCTATACACCCATGATAAACTAACATGTATGATTTAACTCTTTTAGCCTGATTAAACCTCTTCTCAGGACCCGGTGTTTGATTTACATATCCCTGACTCCTTTTGTTGCACTTGCTAAAGGGTCAAATGAGCTCTTTTATAATTATTTTTTGTAAAGTAACCTCTTGTACATACCAGTAGGTTTATACTAATACTATACTAGTTATGAGGTCATGATTGAATTTAAGTACAATCTCCACTGCTTGTTGGCTCTGTTTTTGGTCTGTACCACCTCTTGAGGGAAGTAAATACTCCCCCCGTAATCTCCAGATGGTCACTAATGGTGTCTGTCAAGTAAAGCAGTGCCTTTTTAAAGCTATGAAAAAAGCCACATGCTATGGCTGTAAACAGCTCTGTAAGAACAATGAGATTAAACCAAAACAGTAAAGTTGCGGTCCAGACAGCTTTACCTTTTTAGACAGCCAAAACTCACTATTAAAGCTCTAAAGTTGAGGGGAGCTGCAGATTCAGCTGATAATTTACTGTAGGTTCAGCACTATAAAACGCCTGTTTTAAGTCCCTTGTGCATTGCAAAATAAGTTGCCCATCACAGTTTACTAAATGAATTCTTTGCCTATAGAAAGGTTTATACAGTATGTTCATATGAGTTGCCTTAAGTTATTACTATGTGGTAGTGGCAATAAGGTGTATGGGCAGCACTGAGTGCTCTATATCGGTTTTATTAAAAATGCAACATATTATCTAACCATAAAACACAAGCAGGTAGAGTTATTACTTTGAAGTGCACTAAGGTATCCATTTTTGAATATGTGTCCTTAATTTATATATATTTACATAAATGTAAGAAAAAAATTAAGTTATATACGAATTAATTTTATTTGCCAGCCCACATCTGAAACCAAACTGTTCAATCTCTATGAGCTAGTAAATATTATCCTAGATAATTAAATTATTTGCAATGCTACAAAAATAAAACATGATATTGTCCTTTAAAACCAAGCTCTATACACATTTGACCAGATTAACATCTGATGTATCTTATGAATTCCTGCTGTTTGGCTCATCTAGGCTCTATACATGGTGACACACCTACAACATACATACATATATATATATATATATATATATATATATATATTGCTACCAAATCCACCCACATTGTTCCAATTTATCCATCAGTCTAACACTGGGGTGTGTTTTACTACTCCCTCCCTTGTATGTGTTTGACATTATAGCTGGCTTTTGATGAAGCTTGAATGATATATAAACGACTCCTTATCACTGTGGGCAACTGTTGCGCAGAAAGGTAGAGCGGTTGTCCACCAGTCTCGTTGGTGGTTCAATCCCCAGCTCCTCTGGTCACATCTCAAAGTGTCCTTGAGCAAGACACTGAACCCCAACTTACTTTCTCCTGGTGAGTGTTGGTCAGCTGCATAGCAGCTCCACCATTTACCATTTATGAAACAGAGTACTCACAATGACAGCAGATTTGTACAAAAAAATCTTACAGATCAGATGTGCCAGTTGCTTTAGTCCAAATATTTGCGGTTCATTTTATCAGTCATGTATGATTGACATCCTGTTGCTATTAGTTAGTTGCTATTATTAGAAAGGAAAAACCCACCCATTTGTTTTTCCTTAATATTTAATTTCATCTTACAATAAAAATGTGTTTGCTGCTTCTGGGTTTTCGATGGGTCAAAGTGTGAGGTCCTGCTGGAATTTTACCAGGGGCTTCCAGTTAGCACATATCACAGAATTTGGTGACGAGTTGAACAGGAATCATAATGAATTGCCAAACTCTGACTAAGTTACTGTGTTTAGTTGACAGACGTATGTGAACACTCACCTACACCTGGTGCTGCTCATCATTGCCCTTGGTCTAATGCCAAACTGGAGCAGATTGCCTTTTATAGGAAAGTATTTGTACGGGGTGCCATTGACAGTCAGATATCGTGTCTGGGTGCACAATCACAGAGGAGCTTTTAATTAGCTTTTAAATAATAACTTATTCATAATTGACCTAATAAACCTAAATAATTCCTGCCACTGTTGATTAGGCTCTAGATGCTGATTAGGCTCCTGATTAGAAGGCCTATAAATATGACTATATAAATCCGTAGTACTAAAGAAAAATCTGTATTGTATGTAAATGAGTAGTTACTTAAAATGTGTACTTGCTACTTGTTCTCCCTTAACTTATGCCTACCACATTCGCTCACTCTTTGTTGACTTAGACAACTTAGATTATGCATATTTTCAGAAAATTAAACACTTGTCTGAAATGTTCTTAACAGTTGGATTCTTCACAATTTGTCAGCTGGTACGTGGTGGTCAGTATTGGACATGTAAGTATAAGATATCCACCGGTGACTAACTCTTCCAGTGTGGGTCTCCTGTTGTATGGCTTGCTTCAGCTACATTTAATTCATTGTTTGGCCCAGAAACGCTTCTCTCACCACTCCTATTTCGAGCAGAAGGCTGCTTTTTTCAGACAAAAAGGTCCAGTAAACCCAGTGTACCTGTACATTACCTACCCAGCATCAAACAGCTCAGGACTTACTTGAAACTAAACTGTAACTAAAAGGAAAGTAATCCAACACAGCTGCTGACAATGTTACAGTTTATATTCATTTATTTGTGCTAATTGTGTAAATTTGAACGTGTATACTAACGTGCATATGTAGCTTTGGTGATACTTTGAAGGTTGAATCACAGAACATCTTTATTGACAGGTAATGTAAAAATTCTGGGTTGATTGAGGCTTAATTTTAACCCCCCGCCCCCCTTTAATGTAGTTAGTATGACTCAAAATGAAATTATTTGGCCACAGAGCACTGGTGTAAAGTTTGTTATGCCACAGGAGGAAACTCTTGTGATTACACTTGCAATCTATGGAATTTGGAATTTTGTTAAGAAAAACACATTGACTAACAAGTTCAGTTGGAAAGAGTAATGTCAGGTCAGAAATATAAAATGCAGGTAGGTGGTTCACATTTTTTTTGTTTTGTTTTGGCGTGCCACTTGTTATTTAGCTGTTTCTTAACCATTCAATTCAACTTTATTTATATAGCGCCAATTCACAACAAAGTCATCTCAAGGCACTTTACAGAATAAAGTCAAGACTCTAAAGATGTATAGAGAGAAACCAACAAATCCCTCTTGAGCAAGCCCTAGGCAACAGTGGAGAGGAAAAACTCCCTTTAACGGAAGAAAGCTACAGCAGAACCAGGCTAAGGGTGGGCAGCCATCTGCCTTAACCGGTTGGGGTGAGAGGAAAGTGGAGAGAGAAAAGAAAAGTGCAACAAAACATCAGGCAGGTTGTATGACCAGAAGCTGTGTACTCCAAAGCTGGGGACACCTGCAGAAAGGGACGGAGAGAGGGAGACAGAAAAGGAGAAAGGAAGTGATATTGCAAAGGCCCCATATCTCCACGAAAGCTGGAATCATGTTTGTGTCTGTTACACTCATTAGTCTTCCACCATGTGGGGAAGCCATTCTCTCTGCCTCTGAGCTATTGCTTTTTCGGGTTTACTGCCCCTTTGTTTGTCACAAGCTCTATTTGTTGAAATTTGTCGAGAGTGACCACACTATCTAGTGTGGGTCACTCTCTCCAAACCCCATCATCCCCATTTGTTGTTGGTGCTCATTAAGACAAAGTCCCATTTCTGTTCATTGCTGGTTTCATGTCTGTTGGAACCATGTGTAAATATCATGGCTCAGATGCCAGGCGGTCTCTTTGTGGGAGGTGTCTGTTCTTGCCTCAATAGGCCAATGCTGAGGTCATTGCCATGCCCACCCTGCGGTTTTCTGGATCATGGTTACTTCCAGTCTGATTGTATGATCATGTGTCTGAAAGTCCTTTCCGTCTTACTCTTTCTCTATATTGTTTTTCTCTATGTCCTAGCTATAATGCCATTCAGTATGATACTGGAGATAATCTGTTCTACATAACAGCTTGAAAGCAGCGGAGCAATGACTAGGAGAGTTTAGTGTTAGTCTTCTTTTTCTAGTCAGTCATCTAAACTCTCAGTCCTGACTTTTTTTTTTTTCTATTTTGTTTTGCTTCAGCTGTATGAATGCTCTCATTGCTGGGCAAACATACCTATTAATGCACTTTAAAAGCCTATTTTCCTGCCGGATCCTGGGTGGAGGCTTGCTGCTGTTAAAAAGACAGGCAGGTCATGGTGGAGTAAGATAATGGAGTTGAAATGGGATGGGATAGAGGGAGCAGAGAAGCAGGAACTGTTTTCTGTGAGTGCTGTCAAGATAAGGTTCTCGCTATATGAAAGGAGCTTCAGTTTTCAGAAAACAAAAACATCTTTTATGCTTATCTTTTTCCCTCTTGATTCTTCCCTCCCCATTTCTTTTGTTTTTCTATCACCTACAAACCTCTGTATTTTCCCTCTTTCGTTATCTGCTCTTGCCCTATTTGTGGCTATAGAATGACACATTGAAAACTTGTACTAAGAGGTCTTGGTTGGTCTTGTGATCTTATGTTGTGGTCTGATGTAGACAGCTTCAAAAGTGCAAAGAGGTGTTTGTAGAGCATTAACTACAAGAATATGCTTTGATCCAAGCCACACAGCCCATCTGGATGCTTACTATGCAGTTTAGGAGAGCACAGCTTGATTGAATCATGTTTGTTGGTGTACTAATGCAATTGAGAGAGTTAAAAATGAACTCTTAACTGCTTTAGGTCTCAATTACTGATTCTAGTTTTAAAAAACAAGCACGACTACATAATAGTTTTTAATATACAAATCTGAAGTTGTGGGAGAATACATTCATATTCTATGAATTATTAGTGTGCTAAAAGCATTTGTTTACAAATTAATTTGGTCTACATGAATGAGGCTGAAGGGTTGGTATGACAGCATTGTCTCAGTCTACCTTCACATCACCACAGGCTATGGTAATAGCACCGACAAAAGCTAGTGGATTAATATAATATGTTTCTGTTCTTTTGTTGTTGCTTTCTTTGGTTGTCATTAGTCAACAGAGCTTTATTGTGTCTTTTGAATTAGTGCTGGTGGATCAGGCTTAGTGCACTGTGCACTGCCCAACAGACTCATTCTGGTCTTCTCTGCAGTCTCGAGCGGTCTGTGCCTGACTGTGTGGGTGTTAGAGCTGTGCATATTAAAAAAGGTCCCTACTGTTTTTTTTTTTTGTTTTTTTTGATCTGCTTTTCTGACCCTCATAAAAGCAAGACAGTAAAGGAGGGAAGAGTGTGTGTAATAGTTTTACTGACTTTCAGGACATTACTTTGGTCTTTCTGCAGCTGTTTATGGTAAAACAGGAGGCATGCTCTCTTGCCCTCAGTTTTTATGTGTTGTGCTGACTGTTCAGTGTGGTCAGGGCAAGTTACCGATCAGCATTTAGCTCTCGCTTAAAGAGGGGGTAAATTGAAATCACATTTGCCCCAACACTTCTCTGCTGACTTTGGAAGAACTGATGTTTCTTCTTTTCTAATTAACTTTGGAGGGGCTGAACCCCCTTGAGCCTTAGAATCTCAGTCAAAAGACAAAGCTCTGCCGAAAATCCCCAGAGCTTGGCCTCTTGCCCAGAGCTGCTTTCACAACCTGCTGGGAAAAAAGGATAAATCAATTTTCAGGTTTATCTTTTTACACAGCTATAAATAAGTTGATAGTTTGAAGAATGAGGTGGTGTAAGTCTAC
Organism: Channa argus; assembly: GCF_033026475.1. Taxonomy (NCBI): domain Eukaryota; kingdom Metazoa; phylum Chordata; class Actinopteri; order Anabantiformes; family Channidae; genus Channa; species Channa argus. The sequence goes on along the minus strand of NC_090215.1, from coordinate 5,402,539 downwards.
CACAGCAGACCAGATGTTAGTGAGGTCTGGGCAAACATTGTGGCTGTATCTGGTTATCAACAGTAGATGGTGCTATATGCCACGAAGCTCACAATTAAAGTGCATCCCAGTGTTGGTCCCTATTCATAGTGAGCACCTTTATTTTCTCCAGTGATTGTGTTGCCCATATTATTATAGTGTCCTTCACTAAAACTATTTAATGCACAATCTCTGCTTCATGCTTTCTGCCCACATCTACTCTTTCATGTGACTTCCAATGTCACTGTCTTCTCCTTTGCCAAGTCTGCCCTTGTTCAGTGGCCAGCAGAAATAAATCCCTGTCCTTATCTTGGGCTATTGTGTATGTGAGATTCTCTTGCTTTCAAACAATCTGCCCAGTGTTGTCCTTCACTGTGTTTTTGAACCTCAGTGTTCAATTAACACGATGAATGTGAGGTTTGTTTGACTGGTTGTTAGGTTTAAGGTCTTTGTTTATTTGGCTAGGTGGATTGCTGTGTCATTTTGTACACGCATTGTGTGCAAAGGGGATTAATTTCCAAGACTGTTATAATCCCTGGGCTTTTTTCATAGCATCACAAACATGTCAGTTTTCACTTATCTTGTAAAACTTCTCGTCATTGCAAAATCCTCTCAAAATATTTACTGTGGCTTCTTAGGCAATGAATGGTACTGGTTATTGCCCTTGGCTGTTCTTCCTTTGCCGTCATGAAGCTGACATTTCAGGCTCTGATTGAAATGCGAAGATGGATTGAAGACCTATTCCTTTAAGGATGAATTTCTGTCATTTGGTGACTCTTTATACCTGCAAAACTAATGACATTTCCGACTTTAAAAAGTGTTGACTCACTGGGGGTCAACAGCAGTGAGAGCCAATCTGGATTATCTCGATTCTAACAGTGCCGGGACCAGAATCCTTTTAAACTGAAGATACAGCACCAATGTCATTTAGACATGGAATTTGAGTGTTGCTGTACTCATAATGGAACAGCTTCCACAAGTATGATACAGCAGGGATTTTTAATCAAGCTGTGCAACAGTAAATCAACTAAAAAACACAGTATATATAGCGTACAGTAATGTGCAGAAGGTAATAAAAATGTCTGATCATAATGGGTCTTAATATTTATATAAAGATTTAAGCGGCAAAGTTGCAGGCAGGTGCTGGTAATCAGTAACTCTTGATTAATTGATCATCGGCAGTTCTTCAGACGTCTATAAAAGCAGACATATTGGCAGTTTGGTGGTTGGAGCATTCAGGTTTGTGTTAACACAATGCCAAGAGTGAAAGGCAATCAATGGTCTTAGAGGAGCAATGTTGCTGCACATCCATCTCGGAAGGATTATAAAACAATTTCCAAACAACTTCTTTTATGTAGAACTTTACATTCTACATTGACAAAATGAAGGCATTAAACACAGTTGCCAATCTTCCCAGAAGTGAACATCCTAGCACATGCACCCCACTATCAGTTTGTGCAATGCTTAGACACACACACACACACACACACACACACACACACACACACACACACACACACACACACACACACACACACACACACACACACACACACACACACACACACACACACACACACACACACACCCAGAGCTATATCTCAGACCGTACAGCCCTCAATGAACAATACACTTAAATTAACGGTTTCTTTGGAAGGTCTGCCACGACTGAAGTTCACAAAACTTATGGAACATTGACTTACAGACAGATGAGACCAAAGTGGGATTTTTGGCTTTAATGCACAGTGCCCTGTTTGTAGTCATTGAGTTGATCGTGAACTTTTTTCCATACCAGAGTATTCTACAGGTAAAAGTGAGGCCACCTGTCTGACAGCCAAAGCTTGGTTCACTCTGGTCACAGAACTGTCTGTGATGTGAGGCCCACCTGTGAAAAAAGTTATGTTGTTCTGAGGTAATATTTGCTATTTTTGTTTTTATACAAAAAAAAAAACAATGAATTATTATTAAGGTTATATACTCTTGCATGTCTATGTATATCAGAGGACATATGTCTATTCATCGCATAGCATGTAAATTATGTACGCAACACAACACCCCTACAGAATTATGGTGCTGTCTGAGCTCAGCGTCAAACTGGTTAGGTCTCCATACGTGTGAACGCCCCATGTTACCAAGCAGTATCTTTTGATATTTACTACTACTATCTTATCCCACAAGGTGTAAGTCATCTGTGCATCCTCATATGTGCCTTTTACTTGTACTGTAACTTTAGTTCTGCTTTGACATGCCTAATGGATTGATGGAGCAGTTTATTGTTGTGTACAGTTGGTCTTAGATTGCCAATATCTTTATTTCTGTAATTCGTATACAGCTTCTTTGTGTATAGGCAGTTTGTATATATTGAAGAGTTAATTGGTGTAACAGGTGATTTGATCCCAGAGACTAGCAGGGGTCTATTTTGGGGAGATTGAATGCTATCAAAACTTTAATGCCAAGGTCCTTAAATGGTTTTCACCCACTGGGCTTAATTTAAGACACTGAGAAGCCTGTTACTTTTAATGCTACATGTAAAGGCACCATGTTTTGCCATACAGTATATTGTCATGAGGAAGAGTACAGTATATAGCTTGTGAGCCAAAGACGACAACCATAGTAATGTAATGAAGGTTGGCTTGGGCTTGGAGAGAGAACAAAAGTTAGGTTCTCTCTGCCTTTTTTTTTTTTTTTTTTTTTTTTTTTGGATTCTTCTCACGCTTACAAATATTTATTTTAACAGTGGATAGATCTTTCAAACATTGTTACTGTTAAATGTGTGGTTAAAGCTTGGAGAAAAAGACAGAAGTACCTTTGTACAAATGTACCTTTCTTTTGTTGTAAAACACAGACAATAAACACAGTCATTTTTTAATAATACTTGTACCTGAACAGTGTTCAAGAACACAAAAATAACAATGACTTGATGGATGTAATTTCATCACTGGATTACTTTTTAATTCACATTCAACACTACTATTTAACCTACCATCTTCCACTGTGAGTTGGTTTGACCTTAAGACCACCATTTGCCACTTTTGTCATTTGATTGATCTGGCCTAGCGCTGATGTAATGGGAAAGCACCGTTCTAAATTTATCTCCCACCCAGCCCTTGGGTTTATGGCTGCTGTGGATCTAGCCACAACACATGTTTAGCCAATGGTGGGTTGTAGATAGAAAGGAGGTGGGGGGTGCAGTCCTGTGGAACTGTCAGTCTATCTTTATGTCCCAGTAGTGCTGTCCCACAAACCTCCAGAGCTGACCTTCTAGAAGTCTGTAGAACAAGTAGACCGGAAAAAGAATTAGGAGAGCTTTTGAACTACCTTTTTTACTGTGTCCACCTGAAGCATTCCTAAATGGCTCTACCAGAAGACAACCTACATTAAAAAGGTATGTGGCTTATATGTTTAGATAGGTGTTTTTAGAGGTGAAATAAGGTATACACTTATAGTTATAGTCTTATAGTTATAGTCTTGTGTTTAAACACTTAAAAGTCTTGCAAACACAAAAATAATTTCAGGAAAGTGGTGTAAAATTAGATTGTTGGTTGGATTTTGCATCTTGACCAGGTCAAAGCAGCTCACTGAAAAATTACAGCAAACTCAACAACTTTAGATTTATGATAAATGTTAAGTGAGAAATTGAATGATCTGAGAGCTTCAGCTCTTCAGCCTGCTGAGACTCCATGTGCGATTCATTCATTGTTGAGTGACTGGTTGGGGAGAGCACAGTTGTTCGTTGTGCTACACTTTCTCTCTTGGGACACAGACAGAAATAGAGCGCTGCCAAACAGGGCAAAACACACACAGAACATTTTGTGTTTTACACAAGCCTTGTAATTAGCCTGTAATCATTACTCAGTTATTTTATATGGTTTAGCACATTGGAATATTTGGTCTAATATGTGAGAATACATGCTCTGTCCTGCAGCCATGTTTTGTTTTTTTAAATTATATTGTTTGTCTAGAATAATTGAAGGTTTATGCACCCCATGCTGTATGCAACATGTAGTTTTGATCCCCTGAGCGATGTCTTTTTCTTTTTTTTCAATGTTTATTTTTTTATACCCTCTACTCTAAATATACACGAGCCCTAGTTCACAGTTACTTAATTGGCTGAGGTCTGATCTGATTTCCGGTGTGGGAGGAGGTGAAGCAGGCGGGGATGTTGTGACTGTCTTCTGTTACACATTGTCAGTGGTTGGCTGTAATCTTGGCTGTGTCACTGTCACTTTTCTCAGCTGTTTGTCATGGTGGGAGACTGCAATAGGGGAATCACTGTAGCTTAATTGGCTGAGACCTAAAACAAGTAATCTCTTATTATAGCTGTAAGGAAGTAAACTTTGCTCATGTGTCATTCATTTAGTGTTGATGTATCGGATATCATCGGGATAGTTACATGTTTGGAAAGTTTGTCCACCTGTCAGGACAGAGTACCTGTCAGATTACCAGGAACTGCTCTATTAAATGACACATTAACCTTGAGGATTTTATGTATCTTCAGCCTTCGTGGAATTAAAAAACTTAGTCTGGTGTAAGTAGTTGATTGAGTAAAATTATAACAGCGCTGTTGGAATCATTATAAACAAGTGTTAAAGAGTTAGGCTCTTTAGATGTCTTTACTGTAACTGGATCATCATATGTGTGCCAAGGACCAGATGGCACCCAAAAGGAGGCTTAGTCCTTGTGGTTTTATGTGGTGAATATCTACTACTCCATGATGTGAATGTTCCCTCTATTTTAAACCCGTCAGTTGAATTTAAAATCTAATAAATTGTGATTTATGATGAACTACAAATGGCACTGGGGACTCCGCCCTTGGCACTGACCTCAGGCTTGACACAAGCCGCTGTGGCTGAGATTTATTAAAGATTAGACGAGATGGCATTGGAAGCTTCTGTACTCTTCTGGTTTGTTTGACAACACAGTCTCAAGCTGGCTTTTTCATATTTGAAGCCTGCTCATTATAACTTTTTAATGTATTGTATATTTAATGTATTTTGCAGACAAAGAGTCAACTTCATTACTAGTTGATGATGCAAATAGGAGTTGTAGAAAGGAAAATAACATTGATCTCGTATTGAGTTAGACTACAAGTTAGTTCTATACATTTAAGTATGAAAAGTAAAATTATATCATCAAAATACTATACCTCACTAACATAAGATTGTAGGTGCTTAGTTTACATATTTTTAAATACAATAGAAAAGAGAATAAGACAGGATAGGATTGCTAGGATTGCCCTAAACTCTTACTGGACTGGAAGCTACAGATTTTATTTCATTTCATGAAAGTTTACTTCTAGTCTTTATAGTTAAATTAAAATTCATCAAACATATTAATGCATCTTTGAACAATTTACAGTGCTGTAATATATGATGTTTGATATTTTCTCAGGTGAGACTGACATTCTATACAGTATATGTGTTGGTTCAAGAGACATTTGGTAAATTAACATGTACCCCATCCACCTAATTAATAGTACTGAGTAAAGGGAAAGGTGAACAATTAAAGCTTATTTTACCAACTGCCTGTTCAACCAATTTCTCACACATTTTAAAAGAGACACAAGCTTTCCAAGAGTCTCACTTTATCCACTTCAGTTTTTCCATTTCCAAGATGACAGTTCTTGGGAAGGTGTCCGTGGCAGCTCACGGTGGAAACAAATTCCCTGGCAAGATGGATTGATTAGGAATTCTGGTGCTGTAGCTCTCTCTCCTGACCAGATGTACGGTGTGTATCACACTGAAGCAGGCACAGATGTGTTTATTTAACAGCTGAGGGTTCTGTATGCGTCTGTGCAGACTTGGGTCTAGATCTTTTCCCAGGACTTCTTTAAACTGGGATAGTGTAGACTTGTTTCAGCAATTTAGGTGCATCACATGCCTTAAGGCTGCTATTATCACTGAGAAACAGATGGCGCTACATTAGGTTATATACCAATTAATCATCATTTCCCTTATCATTATATAAACAGTGCATGAGGACAAGGAAGCAAATTGCATGATACTGTAGGACAAAAACTTATTTATATTTATTTTATCATATTTGTATTTATTTTTTATTCCCTTTGACAATTGGACAAAAGTTGACACTATATGATTATCTTTCCACAGCAACTTTGAAGTTTAACAGCAGAAAGAAATTTTAAATTTAAAATGTCAGCTTTTGGCTTCAGCACCACTGAATCAAGTGGAATCAAGTTCTTCCTACAGCAGTTGTCCTTATCATTTAAGATCTAAACAGGTCTCAGTCAATGAAAATGGAAAGGAAAAAAATTTAATTTTTAAACAAAATGATCATGTGGAACTGAGGAGCAGTTGATTCTCAGGGCCAGAATAAAGGTCCATGACATGCTGACAGGCAGACATTGCTCAACCTCTTTGAGCACTCCAGTTGGAGTTTACTGACCTCTTATCTGTTTTATTTTAGGAAAACCAGGCTGAGCTGAGTATGTATGTTTCTTTGTTAATGAACTTTACGATTGCCAGAAAGGGTCAGTGTTGCCTTGGTGTAATCCATTTGCAATGTGACTAAAAAGGTTCAGAGATATGACAGTTAAGGCACGAAGCCAGTACAGTGTTCTAGGAATGAATCCTAAAACCTAGAAACCAGTTAGCATTTTTGTACTTCTCTGTTCTCCGATTTTTTTTTTATTTTTTTTTTATTGTTTTTTGTTAAATGCCTGAAAATGGGTATTCTACAAAAAAACTTTAAGAAAAAGGTTTTTATAAAAGAGGTAAACGTGCTAAATCAAATTACAAATTGTAATTATAGTGGTGTCGCTAAAGTCATACGACTGCAGTGCAGTTTATTTACAGCCTAACAATAGCTTTTTACTTCCGGCAATTTTATTTAAGTGACACTGTATTAAGATTGAAGGAAGGGATTGAGGTACAACACAAGTATGGGGCATCACAGCCTCATGTGGCCTGGCTGAAAAAACTTTTATTCATGTTGAAAACCCCCGCCTGCACATATAAACCTCAGTCACCTAGGTTGGCCCCTCAGTTTGAAAGCCACCCATATATTCACACTTTGCCATGCAGCTTTCAAACCTAGGGACAAGATCCCCAATAGCCACTCCAGTGCATTGAAGACTGAGCAGAGAGAACAGAATTACCCACCAAAGAAACTATCACCTCCAGACAGTAGAACCAGTCAAAAGTGTGCAGAGAAGACCATCTAGCTGCTGCACAAATATCACCCACAGATACCCCTTTAAACCACGCCCATGAGGTTGCCGCCGCCTTAGTTGAATTTGCTGCTATAAGCCAGGGATGTTGCCTCAACAACCCAGTGGGAAAGTCCCTCGTTAGACAGCGCTCTACCCTTATCATGGTTGGCAAAGTAGACAAACAACTGGTCACATGAACGCACACTCAATGGAACAGCTTATGCATATCCACCTGTTCCTCAGATGAAAAGGAGGGGAGCTCAAAGACCATAAAGCTATTAGCTGTGGAGATGACTTTTGGCACATAAGCTCCAGAAACTGAACGCTGCAGCACACTGCCTGTTCATATAGGACACCACTATCCTGTTGTGGGATCTGATCATAATGTGATGGCCTGTCAAAATGACACGAAAAGGTTTCAGGGCCAAAAACACTGCCAGCAACTCCAGCTGGTGGATGTGAAGCCTGTGTAGCTGCAGTCACCAGACAACCATCACTGCTGAACCACCGCATAGAGCACCGCAGCCACTCAGAGAAGCATCAGTTGACATCCATCCATGACCATCTTGCAAGAAAATACCCTGCCTATTGGAGAACCCTGGTGTAACAGCCTGGGTTCTCCCCATTGTGGAAGAGCTGTCATGCAGGATGGGGTTACCGCCAGGCTCCTGTGGAGGTTTTAAGATGCACACAGACTGACTACACACCCAGCATTTAAACAATCACATCTTTAACAGCCCTAAAGGCACAACAGCGATTACAGACTCCATCATGCCCAGCTGTTGAAGACTGAAAGTTATTGTCATATGAACAGACATTTCCTTTGTCAAAAACAACATGTCGCCCAAGATCTGTTTCCCTGCACAATGAAATTGTTACTTTGCTCTCCACAATGAATGCCATCTGTATAAAAATAAGGTTAATTAATGGTAACAAAAAAAGTAAAGTAAAATAAAATAGAAAAAAAATAAGAGCAATAAAGGCAATAAAAAGTGAGGTAGTGCAGTTCTGATAAAAAATGGATGTGCAAAAATATAAAGCAATATAAACAGTTATGTCCATGTAAACAGTTATGTCCATGATTGCAAACTCCTGTCAGCTGTTAGGAGTCTGATGGCAGAGGGGAAGAAAGAGTTCTTCAGCCTGGAAGTACTGCATTTCACATTTCTGTACCTCCGTCCTGAGGGTAGAGGTGTGAACAGTCCGTGCTGGGGGTGGGAGGGGTCTTTGAGGATGGAAGCAGCTCTGCTGTGGACTCTGCGGTGGTAGATGCTCTGCAGAGAGGGCAGTGGAGTCCTGGTGATCTTCTGCGCAGTATTCACCACTCTCTGCAGGCGTTTTGAGGTCCATGACGGTAGTGCTGCTGTACCACACAGTGATGCAGTTGGTCAGGACACTCTCGATGACGCAGCTGTAGAAGTTGCTGAGGATCTTGGGCGACATGCCAAACTTCCTTAGCCTCCTCAGTAAATACAGCCACTGTTGGGCCTTCTTGATCAGCTGCGGGATGTGAGGTGTCCAAGTGAGGTCCTCACTGATGTCGACATCCACGTATTTAAAGTTGAAGTTGCTTCACTTCAAGCTCCCGGATGAACAGTGGCTGATGCATTCTCCTCTCCTTTCTCATGTCCACTGTCATCTTCTTCGTCTTGTCCGTGTCGAGGGTGAGGTTTTTGTCTCTACACCATGACACCAGACTGGCCACCTCCCTCCTGTAGGCTGCCTCGTCCCTGCCAGCGATACGTCCTATCACTTCGATGTCGTCCGCGAACTTCAGGAGGATGCTGTCCTTGTGGGTGGCGACACAGTCATAGGTGAACAGGGTGTAGAGGATGGGGCTGAGTACACAACCCTGTGGAGTGCCAATGTTTGTGTTGATACATTCAGAGAAACCCAGAACCTAAGACAGAAACAGGGCTGTTAATCTTTATGCATGTTCTCTGGAGCTTGCAACCAGAGCCCAGTCATCTGGCTTTAGTTACTTTGCAAATTATTTATATTTTATACATGAAAATTTTAAATATTATCAGATAAATTAAAAATGTATGGATTAACCACCTGTCAGTACAGATTAGAAAAGGGGAAAAGGGTTAAGTTTTAAAGATAATATTCTGTATATTTCTATTTAAACCAAACTTGTTGTTCAAGCCCAGCCTGAACCTTACTCAGGTTGTGCAGCTTTTTCCAGTCCAACCTTGCGTCTAATATCATAGATGGTTGTCATACATGTAACCCCGAAGCAACATGGCCGCTATAAAGCCACTAAAATTATAAACCGATATAGTCAGACTTATCATTTTAGGGTTAAATAGTACTTTGAATTAGCAGGTAAAATTGATTAATGCTGTCCATTTTAGATTTCTAAATATTTACAATCATGCTAGTTTCGTATAACCTACATGAACAAACATGACTTTAATTTCAACATGAGTCTAAACTTCTGTCCAAGCTGATCTGAGCCGCTTTGGGTTTGGTACATTTAGACATTTACATTTAGTCATTTAGCAGACGCTTTTATCCAAAGCAACTTACAAGTGAGGTACAAGTATACGCTTTCTAGGTGCCATATATCGTTTGCATTCGAACTGACAGTTTGGCAATAGGCCTGGATAAAAATATAGTTTTTTCCCCAATTAGTCATGCTTCTCAACTTAGCAATTCAGTATTGAATTTAATGCAACCCTGTGGATGCTTCCAACTGGATGACCATGGACCAAGTCCGAAAATGTAACCATATTAAATTGTTAACAGGTTAATAATAAATTACCTGCTGCTATTTCTTACACACCAATTGATGCTTCAACTGTTTATAGTAAACACAGTTTTTACACAAGTTCACCGCAAAATCACATAATCCTGTAATTACCCAGCCTTGTATCTACACCCTAGATACTGAAACCAGAACTCCATCCAGACCTTTATTATCCTATGATCTTATTGTCCTTACTGAACCAAACAGGCGAACACAGCAGAATTCCTTGAAACAAATAGGTTAGGTGTAAATGATCTTGAACGTTAATTCTTACATTTTAGTTGTTAAAATCAGTTTATTTGAATTTTTAGCTTTTATTCTTAGAAGCTAAACCTACTGTATTTACAGGTGCTGGTCAAATAATTAGAATATCTTCACAAAGTTGATTTATTTCAATAATTCCATTCAAGAAGTGAAACTTGTATAATGTATAGATTCATTCCACACAGACTGATATATTTCAAGTGTTTATTTCTTTTAATTTGATGATTATAACTGACAACTAATGAAAACCTCAAATTCAGTATCTCAGAAAATCAGAATATTACTTAAGACCAATACAAAGAAAGGATTTTTAGAAATCTTGGCCAAATGAAAAGTATGAGCATGTACAGCACTGTTGAATGGGTTTCGTTTCACAATTCTCTCCAGGGTGCTTTTCCTTCCCTTCGCCTCTCTATTTACGTCCTTGGACACAGAGCTCTGTGAACAGCCAGCCTCTTTTGCAATCACCTTTTGTTTCTTGCCCTCCTTGTGCAAGGTGTCAGTGGTCGTCTTTTGGACAACTGTCAAATCAGCAGTCTTCCCCATGATTGTGTAGCCTATAGAACTAGACTGAGAGACCATTTAAAGGCCTTTGGAGGTGTTTTGAGTTAATTAGCTGATTATAATGTCGAAAAATTCTTTCTTTGTATTGGTCTTAAGTAGTAATCTAATTTTCTGAGATATTGAATTTGGGGTTTTCATTAGTTATAATCAACAAATTAAAAGAAATAAACACTTGACATATATCAGTCTCTATGGAATGAATGTATACATTATACAAGTTTCACTTCTTGAATGGAATTAGTGAAATAAATCAACTTGAAGATATTCTAATTATTTGACCAGCACCTGTAGATTAGGCTGTTTTGATTTCAAATTCGGTAATCTGATTAAATACCAAATTTGCAGCCTGGAGACTGACTGGATTTTTATTTTTATTTTTTAACAGACTTTGAATGTTGAAGGACACAAAAGAATCTGTTTGCAGCATACTGAAATACCATCATTCCTAGTAAAAAACATCATCAATGTTACAAATCAAGGTTTAGCCACAACTTGCCTCCTCTAACTCCCTTGACACATGCATATGAATATTGTTACCTTTCATTTTGTTCTCCCTCAGTCAAGATTTATGGCCTTGTTGCAGAGGCTCAGGCTATGTTACGAGTCTGCAAAGACGACATGGCTGTGCGCACTGGATCCCTCTGCTGCTCTCTCACCAGACAAGATGGCGATCCTTCGCAGGGCATGCCATAAATCTGGATTTTATTTTTCAGAGGGCTGTGAAAGAGACCAGAGTACAATACAGGCCAAGCTAATGCTTATTTCTCTTCCTCCCTCTCCGTGCTCTCTTTTCTTAAAGTTTTCTGACTATGAAGGTGATACAGCCATTAAGGGCATCTCCCATAGCTGAACTTTCAGGACACTTTCTATATTAACTTCAAATATCTCTGAAATTTAAACTAATTATTTTACTTCAACCTATATTTTAGTTGTTTTCAGATTTGGATTTCTGCTGCTTTTGTCTCCTATTCTTATCTTATATCAGTTTCTGGTAATTCTTGCTCATTTTAAAACTTGCAAGCTAACTGATGTGATGTGTTTTCAGCAGTTAGACTTCAGTTGTTTAACTGTCTTGCGCATTTCATATTTAGCTAATTTGAGTGACTTTTTTAGCAAAAACTCTTTAAGCATGAAAAGAGGATGAGCCGTTTGAACCATGCTAAAATTTTACTGACACTTCAAAGTCCTGCCAACACTTCAGCTGCTTTAACATCTCACATATCAGCAATTTAAGTGTTATACTTACCGGCACTTGCTCTTATTCAAGGTTTCATTGTTTACTTTCTGTCATGGTGTTGTTTTAGAATCTGACAAGAACAAAAGCCTGTAGAGTAATAATATATCTTGGTGTGAAAATGTAACCATTGAAGCCTTTAAACAGAGGCACGGGTTATTCTCAGTTGTCAAGTTTAATTAAAAATGACCTTTAAGGGTCTCGTAGTAGTTTCCTGGAGTTTTTTCTTTTGTTCAGTCTTTTCCTAGGATGTCTGTTTTCTTACTTTGTTAGGTTTTGCAGAGTATCACTTCAGTTTTCATTCTCATTGACCTTTCATTCCTGATTCTGGTCTCCTTGCTGTAATAATTCTTACCATTTCCGCAAGCATTATAGGCCAAAGCATGAATCCGATTCCACAGACAAAAACAACAAATTAGATGTCACCATGTTGGAAGGTGTTCTGACTCTAACAAGAAACACCAGTGTGGTTGACCTTTTGACTACCATTGTTTATAAAAGTAATCCCTCCAAATGCAGCATTACCCATGTTCAAATTTATCATGTCGGATGTTGTTAGCTATTACTTAATATATGATTACAGAGCTACATTTCTGTTTTACATTTACTTTGCTCCCTGTTTTTTTTATATGCTTCTTTTTGATTCCTACATTGCTGTCTGAATAATTACAATCCTTTACAAAGTTTAGACAACAAGGGTAGTGTTGCATTACTGCAGCAACCTGTAAGGTCTTGCCCATCCTTGGCAGCCAAGACTCATCATTACTAATAATAGGGTTGAAACCATCAGGTGGTTTTGTAGCTCTGATGTCATCCATGTAGCAGATGAATCAAAGAAACTTTGCACACAGCCAGATGGTAGACAGTGGTACAGTAGGTGCTGAGGCAGTAAGAGCTTGCATAGTAAATCTTGTTGTGCTTTATATTTGACCTATATGTTCACTGGGTGCACTCAATGTGCTTGCTTACACAGTCAAACACACTGAAAACTGATTAGCTTTTCTAACTTAAAGTAGTTTAGGTGTTGGTTTGAATTAAAAATTAGATTAAAGTAGCTGGAAAAAAATGTAAGGCATGAAAATGTGATACTATGAGGAGTAGATTTTTAAATTTTACTTTGGCTTTAGAGGACTATGAAATTCGAAACTGCAAACTGACTTTTTTATTGCACTTATTTTTTAGGGCAAAGATCCACCAAGCCAGCAATAAAAGTAGCTGCGACAAAGGCCAATACTTTTGTGTGGCGCCCTTGAACACACTATGAAGACTATAACCACAGCCAACTAGCTTGTATATTCTGGGATTTCATAAGAGAAAAGAACTGGCAATAGATGGAACGGTGGACACAAATTGTAAACAAAGCATTTTCCTACTTTTTTCACTCAACTCTGGCTTACCACAGATGGCCCCTCTGTCTTTATTCCAGTTGGGCATCTTGTGAAACTACGTTTGTATTTGTATTTTCAGACGAGCTTAAAAAAGGGGGTGAAAAAAGCTTCTGTGCTTCTGTGCTCTCCACCTTTCTGAGAACTCAAATTAAAACCACTCCAATTTGCATTCGCTGCCAGATAAGATCAAAAACCCCTTTGTGTGTGACACCATGTTGCACTGTTCACAAACTAATCTAATAAAATGTACACACCCCCTGCATCTTGACACACCTAAATAAAGGGTGATGTTGAGCATGGCTAGGCTTATGTGATGTAAAGTAATAAGATGCCAAGCAGTTCTCCACTGAGGAACATGTATTTAGGAAAAGCTATTTCCCTCTGTTGCCATTCTGCAGTCACTGAAACTTCCACCCACTAGATCTGCTTAATGTTGCTGGCTGTGTTTTTTGTGGTGACAGCTTTTGCTCTGGGTGCTGCATAAAGATAAGATACAACTCACTTTTTTCCCACCAGTGTGTGATAAGCATTGTCAGTCTCTGCACCAGCCACCCTACAGTGCCCTCTTATTACAACGATAAGCACATCATCATCACATTAAAGTATAGTGTGTGTGTGTGTGTTTGCTATTTTAATGGCATTTGCATTAATTTACAGCTTAGTCACACTAGGAAGTGGGTACATACACACAATGACTGACAGCAAACACGGGTTTCTGTGTTTTGGGAGACATACTTTCTGTGTGTGTGTGTGTGTGTGTGTGTGTGTGTGTGTTTGTTTTAAAGGAGAGTTCTGGGTTTTTCTAATTCACTTTATTTTACTTCCATTTGAAAAAAGTTGCTTTTTTTTAATATTAAGTGTTAGCATTTTATTACTATTAATTATGAGTTGATATAGTAAAGCTCACTCTCATTATTGTTTGCGTGGTCCTTTTTAATCCTTTTATTTTTTAAAATAAAAATCCCTCCTCCTCCTGCTCTTCATTTCTCATTGCATGCTGTGCCTTTTAGTTTGTCCCCGCTGAGAGATGACTGGAATTTCTCATCTGGCTGAGAGGGTCATTTTAACTTCTTCTCTTCCCTTGCTCACTTTATTTCCACTCCCATCTACCCAGCCAGCGTGCTTATCTGACCCCCCTTTTCTGACGCTCTGCACCGGTTTCTTTGGCATCCCAGTCATGCGTGCGAGCCAAGGGAAGGCAGCTCTCTCCTGGGAGACTCCTATCTGTTTTCTTTTTCCTTCTCTTTGTGCCTTTGAGGCTCATTCTGAAGCAGGCAGGACACTTTGCTCAAATCTGTGGTAGCGATGGGGCCTAATTTGCTTGCTTTGGCTAATGAGCTTAGCCTGCGCTGAGAAGCTTTTAGCCCTGCAGGTTGTTGTTGAAGTGGACACTGGTTAGCCCTCAGCAGTGAGCAGCAGGAACCAGAGTGGAGGAGTGGATCTGAGAAGTAGCAGAGCTGCAGCCACAGCTGCTCTACTTTTCTGTTTCCCTGCCCAGGACCACCTCTACTTGTACCGGCACTGCGGCTGGGACGTCTCTGTCTTGCTCTCTCCCCTCCCTCCCTTGTTCCTCTGCCTCTCTCCAGCTATACCTGACTCATTTCTCTCTTCCTTAGTCTGTCTCAGATCACTGACAAACTGCTTTGTAGCTGCATCATCTTTTCTGCAACTGACCCTCTTTCTATTCATCTCTCTTACTTATTTTCTGTGTCCCCCTCTACCCTGACTTTGTTGCCAAAATGTACCGGAATCCGTGGATCTCAAATTACCTGACTCACGTCAAGTTTTGCGGCCAAGGTAAGTGCAACGACTTGGGACTCTGCAGCTCAGGGAAGAGCTGAGATTTGAAGCTCAGGCTGGAGGCTTGGGGGACAGGTTAATCTGGTTGGGGAGCTAAGAATCTGAGCTCTTTGCAGTTTGTTGCCTGCCAACTTCCGACTCCCTTCCTCTCTTCACTGTTCTGCTTTCCAGCCAGCTGTCCTTGCACTGCAGCTGTAGCCTCCAAGGACACTATGCAGCAGTGATAAGGGACACTTAACAGTGCAGGGGATTGTATCAGGCAGGAAGCTATTTCTGTGATCCATAGCTACTTGTATTCACACATAATTAAGTGTAGTTGCATGTATTGATGGATTCCTATACTTTAGAGTTGACTTGTGTCTTTGTGTGTGTGTGTGTGAGCGAGGACACTGGGATTGATAACAAACCAAATTGATTGAATTACATTGTCAAGAATATGGACCTAAATGTACTTGTGAATCATTGGAATCTTTACATTGTTTTTATGCTATATATATCCTTTATTTTGTAAACGGAATTGCCATTAATGCGCATAAAATGAATGCAACTTGAACTGTTTTTTTTGGGGGGGGTAAAGGCAGAGTTTAATTGTTACATGCCAGATTGATAAGTTACAAATGGTTAACTAGTATGGAGACCTTTCTCCTCTCATTCACTAGCTCTGTATTGAATGTATGAATGCTGAATACAGAAAGATAGGGGTGAGTGGATTGTCCATTACAGAGAAAATTGGAATAAGACTAGCTATGACTGATGACTGTTGGCCGATTTCTAATGTGACATTTTGCCGCTAACTAGCTCTGTAAAGGATCATCATGTCATTAAGCATCAAGTACTATATTTTTCTCAAAGACTGATTTTGTCATAAATTTTTTTTTGTGTGAGAAAGCACTAATACAGGTGTCCTGTCTTAGTGTAACTAATCAGGACAACAGAAATGAGCCAAATTGAGAAACAAAATATGATATACTAATGCAATACTTTTTACTTAAGTAAATGTTAGTTTTATTGATTTATATTATCCAGCCTTTGTATGCACACTTTGTGTGTGTGTGTGTGTGTGTGTGTGTGTGTGTGTGTGTGTCTGTGTGTTAGATGCACTGCCAACAGGCCAAAGATGATAAATAGTCGAAGCAACTTTTATGGAGATGATGAATGCCTGCTCCTTTGCAAGTGCTTAACACTCTTAGCCCAGTCTGTAATGTATTATGGGTGAGAACTGAGTGTTGTTATCCAGCTTCTCTTTACCTGGGAATCCACAACAGGTGCCCCATCGGGCCAATGTGGTTTCAGGAAAAAGGGGTGTTTGATGCAGGTTGTGTGAGTGTTTTGTGTTTAGAAAGTGTGGCTGCTTTGTACCCTCCATTCACTGCCAATAACTGAATCTGAGACTGTAGTTTCAATGGTCATTGGGCCCCATTCGCCAACCAGTCTTAAGAACAATATTTTTCTTAAACCCCATTTATGCAATTTTTACAAAGATTCCTACACTGACCAACCTTTTCTTATTTTGGAATTGCTCTTAAATAATAGCAGAATGTATTCACACTAAAGACCGAACTTCCAAACATTTGAATACTGACATTTGTGCAAAACTATTATTCAATTGTTTTCAGGTCTATACTTAATGTAATAGGATTTAAAATAACATTTTTGTCATAAAAGTTGCATTATTAATTTGCATTACTGGTATTTATTTTATTTATTATTACTAATAAATGCTGCTGTAATATGTCAATTCATATCCCTCATCCATCACCACAGCAAGAGACTGTTCATCATGAGCACTCTTGGTACCAGATAACTGGTTTTCAAGCCTGCCCTCCAGAAGACGAGCATCTCTGTTTTGTACTTGGATGGAGAGATGCGTCTGTTCTTGTGTTTTATATATTAAACTTCATCAGTTTTGCGCCGTGGTCAAAAAATGAGCAATAGGCAGCAATATGCAACTTCTTTTGTTTTGTGTGTGTTTTGTATATACCCACTTGTAACACTATTAAATACGACAGCTTATTTTCTGTTGATCCTCTGCTACAGAAATACTCAGTTTTTGCAGCTGTCCTCTGCATGTTTATGACCCTGCAATCTCATACCCCTTTATGGGTACTGGTGGGGCATTTACCTATACTAAACAAGAATCAGCAGAACACTCATTTAACTTAAGACACCAACAGGATTAATCATCGTAGGAACACTTTGTGCAAATAAAGAACACATGAATCTGATGTAGACTTTTCCTGAAAACAAATTTAAGTTAAAAATATATTGCTGAATGATAACCATTGTAGTGTTAAAGATATTACTAGTTTATTGCCATGCCTTTTTGTAAGTCCACTGTTTATACTCTTGGCCTCACCTAATTTCTGATTCTCCATCTGTTTTTAATGCTTTAAATCTTAAGCCTGTCTAAGTGAGGGTTTAGTTGCAACTTGAGGCTCTTGGCAGGCAAGATAAAGGCGGAGTAGGCGTGTAACTATTTTGAGGATGTTAAAATTTACACACTCACGCTCACCTTTAAATATAGTGTGATGTAATGGAGACAGTTACAGAGTGACATGCTTCCTTTTGGACTCGCTGTAATCAAAGGAATTGATGTTAATCCTGTATCTCAACTTGACCATACTGGTTGCTTAGACACTGATGCTGCTTTCGTTACCATACTGGGTATTTATGTGTGACGTTTTTGTTGTACCGTCTCTGTGCTTCACATCATTGACATAAAAGCTTTTCCTCACCTCAGAGCCTCAATGACACTCAACTGAATCATGAAGTCATTTTATCTCTGTTTTATCAGCCTCAGGCTGCTTTTACAGGCTCATTAACACACACAGGATTCAGCACTGAGGAATTCCTGGTTGTACACTTGAGGCTATAGCAGCCATGGTGTTTCTGTATATTGCAGACAACATCAAAGTAGCTCTGACATCTGTGATCATTGCAGAGGTTTTTATGCCTGTGTCAATCAAGCCTTAAAGAACTAGGGCTTTCAAGCAGGTCACCTCTAATGCCCCACATGCCACTATGTATAGGCTGTATGAACCATAAAAATAGTGCACGTTTTGGTGTTAAGGAACTCTGACATTAGCGTCAGACAGCTGCACGAGTCACAAATGCTCTTATTTTTTTCATGCAAGTAGAAAATTAACATTTTATATTGGCATTTGGTGAGGGGACATTCTATTTGTCAGTTTGTGTT
Organism: Channa argus; assembly: GCF_033026475.1. Taxonomy (NCBI): domain Eukaryota; kingdom Metazoa; phylum Chordata; class Actinopteri; order Anabantiformes; family Channidae; genus Channa; species Channa argus. Next base: position 5,384,152 of record NC_090215.1, on the reverse strand, counting down.
ATACTACTTTTGACCTTTATGATTATTGGCCATAGTAACATTTGGTTCGCCCCCTACACTGTGAAGCAAGGGGTGCAAACTTTACCTCCAAATACTGACAAACTACAGCCGAAACCAGTCTGCTACAAAGCCCCATAGCAACGTAGCAAGCCACAAAGCAACTTCAGTACATTTAACCATAACTCTAACCTTCATTTATCAAACAGTGGCCTTCAGGGAAAATTGTGTGCCTTTTGATTTTATTTTATACACATTAGAAACTTGCATTAACCACATTTGCTATAAAGTCTCTCACAAGCACATAAGCTGTACCAGTGAAAAACCGCAACCAAATACTAACAAACAAACCACTGTACTCACAGAAGTATGATAGGTAAATCAGTTGGCAATGTAATAAGGAAGTGGGTGAGATGTATTTCCTTACCATAACTGGGGGATGTTGTTCTGTCATGGTGTATGAGTAAAATGTGATAGACACCTACTCTGTCGAGTACAATTTATAGTTTTAAAGGCCAATAATATTAGAGTTAAGTTGAAAAATGCCAGAATTTATTTGGCTCTTTCTTTGCAATTAAACATGATTTACACAATTTGCACATAGAAATCTGAACATCCAGGAGTCATTGCTTGCATCAGCGCAACTTTATCTTAAATAAAATGACAACACCTGTAACATCAAATCCTGCTTGATAATCATCATGTTTAGACATTTTCCCTTCTGAATCAGAAGCAGTATTTTGAAGTTATATAGAATAGATTGTGGCTCAGAACATGAAGAATAAGAACATTGGGAGTGATTTTATTATTTAAATATTTTTTTACTTTTGTACTAGCGAAGCATATTTTGTCCTTACTTAGAGAATTTGTTTGCCATTTAGAACTTTATTATTGGTAACAACATTGATGGCAGGAGGTGTCCGTGTCAGTAGAAAATTAGCTACAATTTAAAAAAATAAAATAATGTATAGGTTTTGAACTTATTTAACTATTTAAAGGGTTTGTACTTCAAGCTAAATTTTGAATCGCTGTCTAAAAGAAACAGTCATCTCAAACAACCAGGATTATCATTCGAGGCTCGCATGGAATGAGTCATGTTTTCATCAACCTTATTCAGCCCAGCTGAAACAATACACAACCACCCCCAAAAACATCCAGGCACTCTGCCCTCTTCAAATAAGCCTTTTTTTCCAAATGTTGTTTTGCTTAAGTAGTAGGGATTTAAAACATCAACCCAAACATCCTAGAAAAGGAATAGATCTAGAATGGATGTGTTAGCGCTGGGAGGCATTGAAGCAGAGGTTAGGGAGGAGGGTGGAGTAGTGGGGTAGTCTGAGGGCGTCCCATGGCCCTGATGTGAACTCCAAGGGGATAGAAGCAGAACCACATGTTTGTCCTGAAATTGCGCTGCTCTGACAGCTCTAAGGTCAGAGGGGCAGCCAAAACCATAAGTTTGAGGTTTTGAGTCAATGAACATTCCTGAGAAAGTCCAACAGAACCCACATTCCAAAGTGCAACGATGCCTAATACCCTCTAATGGCATTTTTCTTAGTAATGGGGCTGCAGGTCTCTTTAGGCAGGTGTTTGTCACGTTCTGCTCTAGTTTATTGACTTATGCTATTTTACCAACAGATCCCAGACTTTATTAGGTTAGGTCTACTGTTGCAAATTTTGGTTGATCATGCATAATGGATATAATGGTGTGTTTGTGCTATTTAGTTAGATTTGCTTTACAAATGCTTACCAATGACAGTAATTAACTTGGTTAATGAGCTTATTTTTTTTTTTTTTTTTTTTTTTTAACAATTTCAGTTTGTGCTACATTCAGGGAGGAGACCACAATCTGCATAATGTAAACTGTGCACATTTTCTGTCATAATTCATGGACTGACATTAAATTACACAGCTCCACTTTGGATAATCAGTTAGCGCGCACACAGTGACTTTTAAGATCCATTAGCAGAAAAGCGACTAGTGAAAAATGTGGGGCCTTAACATGACAAAAATCGAATTTCTTAGCAAACATGCTCTCATGTGATTGTACCTTACAGGGTGTGCAGGACAGGACAACAGTAAGTCGTTTTGTCCAGATAAAGTACTACTTCATTTCTGTTAAAGCTAAATGTGACTTTAGTGATCCTGGCACCACCCCAGCTTCACTGCACTACATCTTTCATGTGTGACCAGCGGTAACAGCACATTTGTCATCCAGTGACACATAGGTGGTCAATCTTAAATACAGTTATAACCTCCTGCACAACATATAGGCTGATAGTTAAGTTGGAGAAACGCACTATCTCAGACTAAGTGTGTGGGTGGAGGCGCGAGTATCTGATGTGATTCTTTCAGTCAGGTAGATGGTCGTTTTCCACATAATTTGTTTTCTCTGTTAATTAATCTGGGCCTGTGCCAAGGACCTGTAGATGGGCTGTCTGGTACACTTTAAGATGGGTAGTTTGAATGTTTTTCTATCCATTAAAAACTAAAATACACATTTTGCTGTTAATAAATCAACACTTTGACATAAGTGTTACTCTTTCTTTTGTTCAGGACTTGGTTGCGAGACCCCCGTCAAACTAAGCAATTCCAGATTCCTACATAAAAGAGCTTTGAGGTAAGCAACACTACTTTTTTTTGCCACATCTGTTAAATGAAAACCTTTTTGACTTGTAAAAGATGATTTTTAATGTGAATGATGCCATTATAGAACATAGTTATATTAATGAAACATTTCACCATTTTAAAGGTGTGGTGATGGTCATGTCTGACTTTAGTGACTCTAGTTGGTAGTACTGGAAAATAGACCCAAGTACATAGTAAGATACTAGTCTAAGAGTTGCTGGGTGTGTTCACTTGAGCATATAGCTTACTGTACATATTCAGGTATTTTCCTCTGCCGCTGCTATAGGGCAACAATTGAGTAGTTCATTTCCAGTGAAGTTGTGGTTTTCGTTGTCAATATTTCACCTCGTTCAAAGCATTAAATGCATTAGCTCCTCGAAAGGCTTACGTACTATACTGCACAGCAAAATCTGAAGTTTGCTACCATTAGCTAACATTAGCCACCTCAAGCTATTGATCAGAGCCCAAGTAACCCTTGAGAAGCAAAATCCTTACACATGCAGAACAAAATGTTTGTTAGCACATAGATTGATAGGGATTATGCTCTATCCTGGAATAAATCTAAAGATATCTTTAAACACTTTCCTAATGCAGTACAGAGGTTGTGTGACTATGTGGACACATAGTTGGGAATCTGATAAAGCTTGTGTATTTGAGATGGGGCTGGTGTCCAAGCTTAGTAAGGAGAGAAATGAGGGGCTCCCAGTGTTGCCCATAAGAAGTAAAAAGCCACCAGAGCAACATGTTAAACTGGCTATGGTGTTGATATTGTTGTGACACAAAGTTGGGGTCAAACGGTGTGGGCGTGATTTTTACTTGGAAACACTTTGCATAAAGAAATCATATGTTGGAAGACATTTAGTCATGAAAGCAGATGTTGTTATGATAGAAAAAGGATCTACTATGTTTATGTACATCAATGTGTTCACTACTCTGTGGTTGCCGGAATGGACAAAACCACAAAGTCATGTTTTCTCAATTCTGGCATGTTTCCTCGCATGAATAATCTACTGCCAGTTCTTTTATAGCTGTATTGCAGCTTTGTGGTTTTGAATAAAATACAAAAATGACTTCAGTATGTTTGTAAAACTTAGATATTTATGGGAGACAGAGGCTGCAACAGGATTAAAATCTTCTTGAAGTGTATAAATATACAGAACTTTATGGAGTTTACAGGTTTAAATACATGTATTGTTTGCATGATTCGTTATCTTTTTAGCTTCATTCTTTATTCAGTGGATTATGGATTAGATAATTGAACATTATTTAAACTATTTCAAACTTTTTTTAGTGATACAGATTCAATTATTGAGCCCTTTACTGATGCTTACACTTTAAGTCCATAAACAATTCAGTTTCCCACAGCTCAGCCCTCTTTCAAAAACAATTGGTATTTTTCTTGCACCCCTCAGCTTCCAGAAAGAGTTCTCCTGTGAGGAAAAAGACCACTCTGCCAGAAGCACAAAGGATATAGATGTTAGTGTATTGGCCAATCTCCCCAAAGGTAAGCTCTTTTTTTTTTTTTTTGCTCTTCCTGCTTGTAAACGGCCTTCACATTGTCAACTTTCCCAGGGTTTTTAAAGTTACTGTTGTGCAACAGCAGCCTCATTCCAGGTGGGTTCATTCCAAGAATGATCTAAAACCATTTTTTTCTGCAAGCTCGGTCTTCACACATGAACAGCTAAATTCTGTTTTCCTGACAAGCTCTATTTAAGCCAAATTGTAGTGCCAATAGAGAGGTAGAGCATTGTGGGTCTGTCAAGTGCTACTGCGTGGTATGATGATCTGCTGAAGGCCAGTTTTTCTTAGGTTTTTTCAAGCTATTGCTTGGGCAGTAAGACATGATATTCTGATTGTGAAAGTTTGAAACAGACCAGTTGCTTTGGATAAGTCAAAGGTTAAGGCATTATTCCATCCTTGCTTGTGACATATACAAAAACGTTGGATATTAAAATGCAATTAAATCTTTATGCCCTTCGCTCAGTGCTCATAGCTTTTTTGTTTTACTTCATTAAGGTTGGTTTATAATCAATTTAAATTGTGTATTCATTTCTTTTGGGCAAAAAAAACAGATTGTTTGACTTAGGGCAGATGATAACAAATCTCTTACCAAATATGTGATCTCTGTTTTTCTTTCTTATTAGCACAGACCAGTGCAGAAAGTGCTTTTTAAGCATTGATGAATATGTAACCTGTTGCATTCATGCCAACATGCTGACGTACCCACCTGGCATTAGTAGTTTGCCTGATCTAGTTGCATCACAACAATTGGAGCTGTTAGATGCACAAATATTTAAGAAGGGAATCCTAATAGCAATATTTTCCACAGACTAAAAACCTTTTTAATAGCCATCTGCGGAACAAGCACATAGTCACCTAAGATATTTCGGTCTATCCCAAACAAAACTTGACAAAAAGCCAAAAACGTCACAATTCCAATGGTATAAAGCAATTTAAGATTATAGAACCACAGCAACAACAGTTTTTCAAAATGTAATAAGAGTTCATAATTTGGGTTTTGACTATCCTTAAATTTGATGTTTGCAGAGGCACAAACTTAATGAATTCTAAAGTGCTTCCACCATTCTCTCCGTAAGACTCCACTGGCAACACACTCACCAGGCGCACACACAACATTGAGTTGAGCACACAGGAGCAGTTGATGTGAAAAGTCAACCGAGATTTCAGTTAAAGTAGAAATGTTTGAGAGATGGGCACAATTATCCCAGAACTAGAAATATTTTCATTTTTTTAAATGTATTCTGGGCTTTTGCCTGGTAGTTGTCTGCCAGTCTAAATTCTTTTGTTATATAAATTTTTGTATAAAATCCATTTACCTCTTAGCCATCAATGAAAACCCCTAATAAAACAACATAGTGATGAAGAACATCACTAATATGCACGGCTCTCCAAAATTGCAAGTCTACCAATTTAAATGTTTAGAGGGGACGGACAGCCCTCCTGCATAAGTTTAATTAATTGTAAAATGCATTTTGTGTCTCTAGAGGGAGCTGTGTAAATCTGTTAAATGGCAAGTGATGTCACTTTGAGTCACCATCAGTTCAAAATGAAAGAAACATGAAGATGTGGAGTAGTTTGCTTCTTGCTTAAAACTATACAATACTATAATGTAGCTTTACATTATCTGCTAATTCAACACTCCTATGGTAAATATGTACCAAATTGTATGGGGATAACTTGTGATTAATGTAGGCGAAAGGTTGTGACAAGGCACAACAATATGTGAAATTAAAAGAATAAAAAAAAAACATGTATTAATCACTTTTGTCCACTGTTCTTTTTGAGTTTACCAACCTTATAGGAGCACGCTGATAAAGTGTTACATGCCTTCTTCTCTTTTATCTTGTATTAGCCTATAAAGGTATTCTGTATTTAAATTGTTTTCCTTATCCATTTCAGTGTCTGAATTGAGGAAACGGTTTGAAGGCATTACGACAAGTTCCAGTGACTGGGAAATGAACAGGTAGGAACATGATAATACATGTCTGGGAAAAAAAGAAACCTATAATAAAACTTACTCTGCAAGACTTACACAGTTGATTAAATGGAGCCTTTCCTTCTTTCTATTGGTGCGTTTAGAAAGGAGCGTATTGCTCGGCGGTTGGAGGGCATAGAGAGTGAGGTGCATCCATCTCTGCTGCCTAGCTTGGTGGCTAATCGACTTCTGGAGCAGGATGCACCAAGATACACCAGGGGTTCTGACCCCTGTGAGCCCTGTGGTGGTGAGACATGTAAAATCCGGGGCTTTTTTGTTACTTCTGTGTGTTTGTCTGGGTATAACAGGGATTCTCTCTGTCCCTACCAGTTACAGTTCAACAGTATGGCTTAGAGGTATTTGAAAGCCCAGAAATGCCAGTGACTCCTCCAGAGCGACAGTCCCGAGCTCCATGCAGGCCTGACCCAAAGACCTCCATCCAAACAGAGCCAGTTTACAGTTCAGTCCCCACCACCAGTGGCCTAGATCTGGAATCTAAGGCTGAACGAATTGCTCGCTACAAGGCAGAGAGGCGTCGACAGCTCGCTGAGCGCTATGGTATCTCCTTGGATCAAGAGCTTGAATACTCCTCCCAGTACACTCGCACCCACAAGGAGCTGGAAGGCTCAGAGAGGCGAAACAAAGAGGAGCTGTTGAGGGAAGAAGGTAGAGACATCACTTTGAGTTCTTACACAAGCACCTCTGCCACCTGCCCAAGGCCTGGATACACAGCACCACAGCACAGCCACCCAGAGTCGGGCTACAGGACAGGTCGAACCAGGGTGGACTCATTTTCAGAGAGAGAAAGGCTGATGAATCTAGAGAATCAACGTAGGGCTGCATCTCTTGAGCCACCATCATCCTCGACATACATGGATGTGACATCTATGTCCTCTGCTGCCAGGATGGATGTTAAGGACTGTTCAGTCACAGGAATGCCATCCAGCCCACCCAAGCTGAGCAGGCATCCTTCCCTCTCCTCTCCCAAACATGGTGTATCTCCTGGGGACCTCTTCATTGAACAGCAGGCCCACAGCATCCTCAGCAGAGAGGGGTGAGTGGTATTTATGGTTCTTTGGTATGATTTATTTATTTATTTTAAATGTTGACACCTTTTTATTCCCTGAAGTTTATCTCCGTAGTATTAAAAATTTAGGAAACCGTGTAACATTTAAATACTTTCTGTGTAAATTATCAGTTTACTCCACTTTGTTTGAAATCTAATTACATTTACAAAGTTAATGTGCAAATTATTATTAAGACAGTCGTTAAAGTTCAGCTCATCTGTCAGTGTGGCAGATTACTTGTAAATGTGTTGTAGAGAGGGTTTGAATCAAAGTTAATTTTAGTACCTTTTATTACTGCAATGGTTGTTATGCTCATAAGCTGCGGCATAAGACCAATTTCAGGGGTTGACAACCAGGATTTTAAGTCATCTGTTCACCATACATCTGGGCATTTACTGCCATCTTCGACTTCTTTGGTCCTTTGTTTAATATTATCACTAAAATCAAAACTGCCCAAAATTTTAATCACTTAGATTTACACTAATTAGTTCAGACAAAGTTCCAGTACTTCAGTTGAACTATTAAACAAGTGTTTTGTTTATTATATAGTTGTGAGCATGAATTATTTTTATTCTGTAAGTGGGGATTTCCAAACATAGGACAAAATAGAAATTAGCATTTTAATTGTGGGATTTTTATGTAAAAAAAAACAACAAAAAAATTAATTGCATTATGTGATGCAGAGGATAAATTAAGGAGTTAGGAGCATACACTGATCAGTCACAACATATATATTACATAAAAATATTAGGTTTTATTAATATTTTTATATTATGAACTAATAAATGCAGCACGTAAAGTTGTTAAACTCAGTTCCACATTTACTCTGACCGTTATTTTAAATTCATTACTCTACTTGTTTCTTATAGTTACTATAATCAATATTGTTTAACATATAATGTTTTCGTAGTGGAGTACTTTTACTTGAGTTTGTGTACTTCTACCACTTCTGCACACAGTTTGTGTGCATGTGTGCAATGTGCATGGGGCTGTGTAGCTGCACACTGCTCAAAGTGGCCATGCTGACCCTCTTTCATGACATTAAAACCAGCAGTGTTAATGTTGTGGCTGATTAGTGTACTGTATATCTCTTCCTTATTTTTGGTTGAACAACACATCGGCCAATCTCAGCTCTTGACTAGGCTGTGGCCCTGTAGTTTGCCACATTTTAAAATATGACGACGATTCTACCCCCAACCAGTCCATCACATTCTGTCTCCGCTCCTGTCTGTTTCACCCCCCTACCCTTCCTCAGTCGCTCACTTATGTTTCAAAACTTGGAAGGGAGAGTGTTTTTACTGGGTGACTCATTGTGACTCCACGATTCGATCTTTGATGCACAGCTGGTCTTGATCAAAACTAACAAGGCCTGAGAGGAAAGGAAATCAGAATATTCCCTTTACCTTCTCTCATGTACTCTGTGGGACCTTTTGTTTTAAAGTCAAATGTTAGGCTAGGAGGTAGTAAAATGTTAAACAATTCATTTTGATTTACTTTTTAATGAGCTTAGGAACTGGAAATCATGTTTTACTGGGAGATAATGTTCCTTTAAAAATGGTGTTTAGAGATGCTGTCAGTCATCAGTGCTGCCCATCTTAACCACTGTGATGGTGGCGTTTTTCTAATCACTTTAGTATTCAGCCCTCTTTTGCACTTTATTGTACTATACATTTAACTTGGATTAAGATGAATGAAATTGGATTTTTGGATTTTACCCATCAATAATGATAAAGTGAAGACATGTTTATATTCTTTTACTGTAAATATAATAAAATCAAAGGCTAAAATCATTTACAGAATTATTTAGACCCTTTATTCTGGCCCTGTAAAGTTCTATTTTCAAACTCTTTCCTTCCCTTGAGTTTTATTCCTCTCTTTCTGTATGTATGACTCAGGGACAGTTTTCTGGATGTTGAACTCAGGGCTGTCCTTAATGAAACAATTCAGGCTGTTTCTCTTTATTCACCATCGGAGGGCCAGCACAACTTGCCTCATCTGCATTCTGGCTCTAATACAGTGAGATGGTATTTCCTCTGAATATTTGATGCAGCACAAGTCTTTAGTCAGGCAGGAGACTTGGGAGAAATTTGTCTCTAGATGGAGTGATGCATGGACAATATGGATTTTTCACATACTGTTGCTGCAGTCTGTGGCCATATCTTAATCATTGTAATGGTGTTTTGTACCTGTTGTTCTTCATTTAACAAACATTCAAGAAGAGATTTATTGTTCTTGTTTAACTTATGTCAACCACATTAACAATGACCAGACCGCTGAACCTGTATAATTGGGATCGTGCTTGTAGCTAAGCCATCTTTTTAGGTCAAACTCAATAAAGCTAGTGGTGTGTGTGTGTGTGTGTGTGTGTGTGTGTGTGTGTGTGTCCGTGCGTGATGTTGTAGTAGTATGTCTGTGTGTGTGCGCTCCTAGAGGAGAGCTGAACACTGATCCTATACTATTGCTCACCAACCCATTCAATCACTTTCATGTCTTCAACTGGGCTTCCTTTGAAACAGTGTGAGAGCGAAACTGAGCACTGATTGGTTCCTCCAGACCGATGCAGAGGGCGACACCCATTCTCTCATCAACTGGCCATCGAGGTACACCTGGGCTGGTTGTTGGTTCCCACAAGGTCACCTGCCATGTTCTCATCTTTCTGGACCTAACCAAATCCATCAGCTATTATAAGCATTGCTGCTTAAACCCTAGATAAGGACAGGACCAAATACTATTTGCTTCTAAACAAAATGCTTACTTTTTTTTTAACAAGCTTATCTTTTAGAGTGAAACCACATTCCCTCAGCTTGTGTCCTGGGTAAACAAATGTTTGGGAATCTATGCTTTCCAGCTTTAAGAGTCTGAGCTGACATCACATAATCCATTATACTCATCACAAACTCCTCTTCCTTTTACTTTGGACCAGAACATAATTTGCCATGCACATCTTGTAGTGTACACTTTAATCACAATGTGAAAATAAATATTTGATGGAACCTATTAATATTGGGTAGTGGTGCTAAACTATAGATTTTTATCCTACAGTAATACGCACCAGAGACTAGTTTTGGAAGCTATGGTTGTTCTCCCCCTCCACCCCACTACTGTTCTTTGCTTATTTATTACAATTGAGATGTAAGTGCAGTTTAAATAATGGTTGCTCAAAAATATATCGTTGATGCATAATATAACGTATAATGCAAACAAATTATTGTCATTAGCATTTATTGTCTAACTTTTAATGGTATAGTTTTGCCTGTGTTTGAGAAATGTTGGTTTAAAAAGGGGGTCTTAGGTGTAGCATACAGCTAACAAAAATTGCATGAAGCTTTACTTAATGGAAACCACCTAATACAACTCATAACCTAGTTCTGTAGAATAGGAACATGTTTTATCCCAAAAACAAACTTTGGCATTTAGCCCTCATATCAAACGAGAAAGAATCAGCTGCTCCATTCATTAGACTAGGAGTGGAGTACTATTTGTTTAGACAAAGTACAATAATCGTCTTTACGATTTTGAGAGACATGGGCCATGTCTATTCATTTAGTTCAAATGTTAACCATCACTTTGTTTCCATTAAGAATCAGAGTTAGGGAGAGGCTTGCCCGAGAGGACTGCCGTCAAAGGAGCCCAGAGCATGGAAATGTGACTGAAGCCCTGGTATACCGCAGACAATGTCAGCCCCAGTCCCAGATGTCTACACACTACCACAAAGACCCAGCAGGCTCCCAGCAGGCCAGGTCCCAACCTGAGCATCATACCCAGGCTCAGCTCATCCAGCCTGGGCAGGTGGGAGTACAAGAAGGCATTTACCCCAGTTATCTGTCCATGACCTCTGGTCACATGTCCACAGGCAGGCAGCAGCAGGCACAGGAGGAAGAGACTGAGGGGACACAGGATGTGAAGACAGAAGGCCTTCTGAAGAGCAGGAAAGCAGTGCTGCCCTCAGAGATCCGCCGCAGGGAGAGGAGCATTGAGGACCCATGGAGGGGAAGGGGGGTTGACCTGGCAGTGTCCAAGGTTCAAAGACCCCTCCAAGCAAGAGAAATTGATGTGGAAGCTCTTGCAAGAGCAAAACCCAAAGGCAGATCCAGGCGGGATGAAATGGAGTACACCTCCAATCTGCAAGCAACAGAGGGTATGTCCAGAGATTGGGAAAATGCTTTTCAAATCCACAAGTGGGGGGCCTCAACCCATGTAGAGCCCAAAGTAGCCCATGCCGACCAAGGGTGTTCCACCTCCTACACTGCTGGAGATTCACAAGGACCCACTCAAAAGAACCTACAGCCCCAGTCCCACGACTCCCGGGAAGTCAGTCAAGGTGAAGGTTTTAGTAATGGAGAGAGTCACCAAGATGCCAGAGTGTCTGTGGCGCAGCTCAGACATTCCTACATGGAGAGTACAACCACCCCTCCAACCAGCCGCAGGAAGGACCTGTAGGTAGCAAAGCAAAATGCTATGCTGCTGCTTTTCACTACTGGCTGGCTGCTGTTGAATTCACACTGATGCTTGTTACATAACAACGGCTGGCAACTAAATGTAAAACTAACAACTAAGTTAGTTGTAGAGGAGTGAAGTTAACACTAAGAACAATGATTCTTTTTGTTTGTAATTGGTAAAAATTGCATTTCTAAATTTTTTTACTTTTTATTTTCTCCTGCTTTATTGGCTTTGGCTTTATTGGATGCGTTTGGTTATTACCTTTTGCCAATAATTGTGCATGCTTTATCATTTAATAAATCTCCATGGCCTTTCTCACATACTTTATATGAAAACCATTGATGTGACTCAATGGCTAAATCTACACCTGTGGTTTGACACAATTCTATTTTTGCTAAACGTTCCTCTCTGTCTCTCCCTTTGTATATTGTGTTTTTTTTTCTTTCTTGTATATTTTTTGTCGGTCCTGCTCCTTGTTTGCCCCCTCCAGTGAGGTTGAGGGGGGCAGGGGCTATGAGGCCCCCTGGAGAAAGGAAAGGGACAGGGGGCGCATGCCCCGGCAGTATATCTATCCTGGGGAGAACAGAAAGACCTCTGAGAGGTTTAGGACGCAGCCCATCACTTCTGCTGAGTGCAAGGAGACTGATAGGTACTTCTCTGGACTCAAGAATGCATGGCTGAGAGTGAAGAATGCTGGATTATATCCATTTGATCATGCATGTCAAAGAAATCATAAAATGTTGATTTTGATCCACAGAAAAGTTAATCTAGTTTAATTCTAGTGTACAATCTTGATCATTCTACAGTCTACATGTAATTTGTTTGTAATCAATCATGCTGTGAGCCGACTAGTAGTTTAACAAAGCCCAGTGAGTGTGACACACAGAGCCATGTAAACTCTAACTCATTGATTTTGCCCCTAACACTAACATCATTAGTAATCAGGGAATCTTAAAGGCTAGAGGTCCCTCTGATTGGACCTTGGCAGTCGTCCGCACATGTGACCATACCGAGGAAGCATGAATTGGCCTTTGTTGGTAATCACTCCCTCAGACCACAGAACTGAACAGACTTCTGTAATACTGTCTAATTCTCCAGCTTAGTCTGTTTCCCTTTTTGTTTTTTCCTAACATTCATTGTCACATTTCCAGCATAGCAGAAATCTCCTTACTACCTCTGTACCTGTGTTTCCCTTGTTCCTGTCCATAACTGCTCTTACTGTTGTGCATTGGTACACAAGTAGTAGTAATAGCTTTTGCTGATTGTCTTTCTTTCTGCACTTTTAAAGGTCCCGTGTGGGTTCAGACTTTGCTTCCACTGAAGGTAAGTAGTTTTTCTTTCACAAATTGTCATAAATGGGTAAAGGCAAACATATTTATTTGATGTATGGTTTTAGATGTTTAAGATGTATTATAAACAGCACATTTCCTACACCTGTATTGTGTTGGTGAAGTGCAGTAAGAGAGTAATCATGGCTAAAGTAGCTTTACTGCAATTATCAGTTTGTTTTCCTGGCAGTGACTTTTGGGATGTAAATGCATTACAGCAAGGGAGTTGTATCAGCATTACGATTGTGGTTTCGTTGTTTTAGTTTGACTTAAATGTACCTAAAGCAACAGAGTATATTAGTTCTTTAACTGATAAGATTGTTGCCAAAAACTGGTTGTAGGAATTTATAGACATAGCCACACATTTCTCATTTAATTAGATGCCAAAAGTCTTGTGACAAGCTAATGAGGTTGTGGTGATATCAAAACACCAATTTACCGGTGGGTTTATGCCTGTTTTAGTGTTGATTAGGTAATATATTCACACATTCAGTGTTCCATATATCATAAAAGATACTCTTTGGCATACCAAAAAGCACAACATTTTGTTTAGTCATTCTGGTGGTGACAGCAGCATGACATCATAGCACTTCCACTGCGGACAGTACAAGATCATCTTCCCGGTATAAGCACACGCTCTGCTATGACACTTACTGCTAGGAGTAAAGAGGGAGCAGAGCTTAGCAGAGCAGCGTCACATGGAAAAGCTGTTGGGTGGTGTCATGTCTTGTATCTTCAAAGATGGTGTGTGTGTGTGTGTGTGTGTGTGTGTGTGTGTGTGTGTAAGCAGCAGTTTCTTGCACACCTGTCAAGCTCTGCATAGTTTTGAAACTGACACCAGTCATAGGTTTAGGGGTATGTCATTGATTAGAAGAATAAAGCCAGATGGTTCTGGTGATTTTAACAACACAGGGTAAACATAGTGATGGTGAACAGATGGTTTTAAAAAAATAATAAACTTAAACATTGTTGCCTAGAAAAGAGAAGATCTTCTTTTCTCAGTAGGAGAAATATATTACTTTGTTATTGCCACTGAACAACACGGGCAGTAGTGCAGACATGTTCATTTCACTTGTTAAAGAAGGCTTGCCCTTCTAACCTATCAGAGTTTGAATTTCCCTGATTGTTTAGTAGGATTTGGAGCATTTTTTACTTATTGTAATGTTATGAATACGAATACCTGATGTAGTGTGCAGAGTGGTGGAGCTTTGCAGATTGTAGCACAGCAGTGATGCGAGGGCTGTTTGGAAGAGAGTGGAATGATTTGAATCTCATGCTACCACTAACTTGAGTTGCACATAATAGTAAATAAAATTTTCAAACCTTGTACTTCACATTTTTATGGTTGCGTCACTTTTTCATATTTAGTGTCTTTAGAATCTCCTTTATCTTGCACAGTAATTCCTAAACTGTTGCTTAGTTGGACAGCATGACTGACTTATCCAACAAGTGGGCCACTACTTTTTTGAGGAATTTCTTTTTTTGTTTTTTAATGAAGAAGACATTCAACATCCCTAATGTAATCATATGTCCACTTTCTTTATTTCCCTCTGTAGCTGATGAAGAGAAGCTAGATGAACGGGCCAAACTGAGCGTAGCAGCCAAACGCTCTTTGTTCAGGGTGAGCTTCAACTATTGTCACTGTCCCTTCCTTAAGTTATTTAAATATTAAATCCTGTCAACTGGACTTCTGTTATACATCTCTCTTGAGTTGCTGTTCGGGTCATTTCTTGTGCAGTTAAATAACCTAAGCCAATTCAGCCACTGCCACGTTTAAATGCCTCTGTTAAGTCTGTAAGTCTGTAAAGATTTTTACGTCTAATTCAGCACTTCAGAAATGTACCTCTGCTATGCGTTAAAGTGGAGTTGTATTAACATGCACTGCTTTTACACGAATACTCTGATTTTTCCACCCAGGAACTGGAGAAAAGCATTGATGGTGGAGCTCCTAAACCACGATCCAGGAATCCAGCAGTGGACAGGAGACTACGACGAACCCTAGACCGATCCAGAACTCAGCCAGTCACCACTGAGGAGGTAGTCATTGCTGCCACGTAAGTCACTAAAAATTAATATAATAGGAAGTTGTAGTTTTTGTGACAGCACATTACTCTCATACAGGCTTAACTTGTGCTTTTCTTTCTATAATATTAGTTTTCTAAGTTTACTAGAATAAATTTACTACCCAAAACAATTTTGTTTAAGCACACCAAATACGCTTTAAAGTGTCTTTTAGCAATATGGGCAAACTATTTTCTATTATCTATCCTTTCATATAATTCTTTTTATTTGTCTAATCCATCCTCCAAAGCAGGGATATTTAGAGTTTCTAGATGGTGACCAGCAGCTCTGATCCAGAAACATGTAGTTTTCACAAATTATTAGCCCCAAACATAGAATTCCATTCATCCACACTTAATTGTGGTGTAGGCAGAAGTGTCAGATATTTGATATCTGCTGTACATGGCTACCCTCTAAAAGTAGTGTAAGTTGTGAATATATTTGAATTGAACCAAACCTGTAGATATTTGATGTAGCACCATTTTTTTTCACAATTTTCACCATTCTGAACAACAATGTTTTCACTATCTACCATTCAATGTGCTGTACAATACTATGTTCCTATCTGCTGGTTTGAATTTTTCATTTCACCTGGAGTCACCTGGTTCATATCCTCTGTCACCTGTGTTCTCTATCATCTGTGTGTTTGTGTGTGCAATTGTTTTTCTGTCCTTGACCACTGAAGTGTCCCTTCTCATGTGCCACAAATGGTGACTGTTCACACTGTGGTAGCACGCATCCCTTGCCCAACCATAGTTAGCAGCACTGTCCAGCCACACAGGTACATGGCCCATGTGTGTGCACAGCTATTAATGCTCGACCTACAGTGTGTGACTAACATGTTAACTGGTTGTTGCTAGCATTGTTTTTAGAGTAATATTCCCACAGGTATTGTAGGTTGTGGGCTGGAAGATGTCATATTTTCACTAATGTTGAGTTCTAGTGCAGAGCAGTTTTGATATTTGGTGCCCTCCTAAATTGCTAAATTGTTTTAAGACTCAGACCACCAGAAAGGTCATACTTGTATAATGGTTTGTGGGTATTGCACACAACTCACTCTGCCTGTGTAACAACTTTTTTTTTTTTTTTTGGCTTTCTGTTTAAAATCAGATGTCCCACAGCTCCACAATGCTTTCTGTAGCATGTAACCTGGTCGCTTGCATGAGCTCCTTCCATGCTTACCCAAAGTTTCCTTTTCTTCTACATGTTTGTCTCTTTGGCCTCTTCCTTCCTTCAGCCTGAGGGCATCCTCGCTGCAGAGTGCAGCAGCCCAGGAGCAGGTGCGGAGGACCCAGCAGGTACAACATACCCAGGAGGCTCAGAGCTCAATGAAGCCATCCACAATGGAGGGAAGAGTTGAGAACAAGAGTCAAGATCAGGGGGAGCCTGACCTCTGTACCCTCAGCCTGGCAGAAAAGATGGCGCTCTTTAACAGACTGGCTCAGCCTCCCACTAGGGTCGCTCACACCAGAGGGGACACGCGGCAGCGCAGGTCCAACACTCGCTACCAAACACAACCCATCACATTGGGAGATATGGAGCAGGTGAGGAATATCAGTATAATGTGCAGCTTCTAATGTGAAGTTGGAGAATTTTCCTTCTGAAATTACTGCATGTAGTTTTTTTTTCAAGTCCAGTATATCCAGTTTTCTTTAGAAAGTAAAAAGTTTCCATTTAACTGTATTGTTTGTCTTTATTTATGCTCTACACCTGACAATAGTATTTTTATTTATTTTTTTAATAGATATGACAATACCTATTTATATTTGGATCTCTTTATTAGGATATAACCAGAACATACAGCAAATATGTACTCAATATTGAAAAGAAATTATAATAAAGATGGTTCTACAGGCAAAAGTTAATATTTAGTGTTTCTTAAGTTATCTTCTGGTATATTATACCAGGCCTCCTTCAGCGCTTCCAGAGTTCATCTGTAGACTAGGACAGTGGTAGTCTTTCCAGCTGTGTCTTTCCAGCTGTGTCCTCATTTGATTCACTATTGTGAACCCATGTTCAGTGTCCATGGCTGCAACACAAAACAGCCTTAGCAACTAAGCTAATGTTAGTGGTCTTCCGCTGGTGTCTGTCCTTGGCGGAAGTCTTGTTTTGAGCCCTCGAAGGCTGAAAACAAGAACAGGTTGACACTGACATCACAACATACACAACTACCTGACACCCCCCCTCCAATGCAGCCCCTTGTATTAAGACACTGTTTCAACACTCTGCATATCAACGCCACCATAGGCTTTTATGTCTCTTGTATTTTCCTCTGTCCAAGTAATCTTATACTGCCTCTATAATAGGGTTCCAGAAACAATGGCATGATGATAGCATTCATAATTACATCAATTCTTACAATATCACCAACACAACTGGCAGAAATTCAGCCCCAAACCATGACACACACTCCAACATTTTTTTTCACGTATTGGACGCATTTCACATACGGGACTATTGGACCCAAATGTTTCAAACTATCACTCCAAAATGCTCTTTTCCACTGTTCTTCGTGCTAATCTTGGTGAACTTTTCAATCTCAGCCTTTTGACTCTACTCCCTTTCTGCAAAAGTGGTTTCTTGGCTACTATGCTTCCACAAATGCCATTCCTGATCAATCTTCTTTGGGCTGTGGAAGGGTCAACATTGCATCCTGACGTAACTGCCAAATGCTGAGCCAAGTCCTTGCTGATCTCTCAATGAAGAAACTCTTAGGAAAACTGTCACAATCTGATGAGGTGTATCTATTTTGTGCCCTAGAGAGTTGAGGAGATGCTAAGTGCAAGCCGGGGTCACTCTAAATACCTGTCTCTTTAGCTTGAAGAAGCTGTGTGATCTTGCTTTTTAGTACCATTGATACCAGCTGTTTTTAACTAGCGCCAGGCAAACCTGGACTGGCTTCCACATAAAGAGTATTAAAGTAGTCAAGATGAGAAGAGTTACAACCATACAAGATCTGGTCTCCAGAAGATAAGAGGAGTTTAATTTCACAAATTAAATAAATTGAAAAAGCTACTACCATGGCTGATTAAATGGCCCTCCACCCCTCCAATAGAGGACCTCCAGACTGAAGGAGATCCAAAACAAGTAGAAATGAGGTCACATTAGTTTTGGTATTGTATTTTTAATTTTTTTTTTTACTTTGGGATTATTTTGTGAGTGCAATTCTGTCTTTTTATGTCTCGTTTTTAATAATTTTTTGTATACTTTTTACTCATTACTACAAACAGACACACTCTTAGTTTTCATGCCTTTTAATTTAGGCATGAAACGTTTAAAGAAGTGATATTAACACTTTCAATATACAAAGACACAAACCAAGGGATCTCCTGGGTCCTGGGATCTCTGTCAGTAGTATTTGAATAGGAATCAAATGACAATATTAAATACTGTAGAACAAATTATAAAAATATAGCCTTTATCAGAATAGGAAATGTGTAAACCAATTATTGCAGCCTGTGCATGTTTGTGCTCCAGGAGTCTTCAGATGTAGACATCAGTGACGAACAGGAACTATGTGACAGCCCAGTAGAGCAAGTACAAGTAAGGTTTCTCTGAAAATCGCCCTGCATTTGCCTGAGACACCTGAATTTGACTCGGCTGGATTGCTCTTCTCAGAAATTGCACTGCATTTTTGTAAACCTGTGCTGTATGGCATCTTAGTTTTGGCCCATCTTGACATTGTGTGAGTTCATTATGAAAGTACAGTGCATGATTTTGCTTCTGATAAAGTTATGACTCAGCCCTTCATCATCATACTGTGTAAATAAAGAGGCTGTGACATGCGGATGGAAGATGCCTCTGGCCATATGTCAGAGAGCTTGAAAGAGACCTCTGTCTTGTTCCTTGCCTGGACTGTCATCACCTCAATTGAAACTGGCAACTGTTTCATGGATAAGAAGTTTAAAAGAGAAATTTAAAGCAAAAGAAAAAGGAGTTTCATTCAAGAGCTTTACCCATTTGTTCTTGAAAGTCATAGGGTGGTTGAAGCCAATCCCAGCTGACTTGTTTGTGGGAGAGGCAGGTCTCTATCATAGAACTGTCACATAGAGACAGACAAACTATTCATACTCCCATGGATATTAACTGTTGCTTACCATTTCTTGCTGAGCAAAAATTTAAGGTTAGTTCACATCTCATGTCTTTAATGTGATTAATGCTTTGAAATTTGTAGCGTGTGTATTTTGGCTACAGCTGGATGCATTGTGCTTCATGGAGTGTGGTGGGGAGGTTGCTGGCATGGCTCTGTGATGTGGGTTGCAACTGATCAGTAGGATTGGCTGCCCTTTGATGCTCAGGAAGTGTAGTGAGTCAGGCAGGCGGCTATTAGTCAGCATGATTATTTCAAGTGTATGTGCGTGCGCTTTGCCTGGTTTGTTTCTCTGCTGCTGTGGCAAACTGACCTACTTCTTTCTGTTTCTTCTTCTTACTGTTATGCAGCTTCAGAATGGTACAGGATCTCAGTTTGGGCATACCCCCTCTTCATCATCTTGTGCACTGAGAGCAGGGGGGACCCTATCTAGTGACCATGCTGGAGACATCCACATAACCACAGCACCTGCAAGGGTTGAACATCTTCCTCCCAGCCATGACAGGTCTCTGCCCCCTCGCCAGCCTGACGGTCTAGCCAGTATGTCCCATGACCAGAAGTACCAAATCTTGCCCCAGGAAGAAGACCAAGTTGATGTGGGAGGGGGCAAAAGGAAGCTGCCCTCTCCTGAAGGATCTGTCAAGCAGGCCACTCTGCCTCAGCCCCTGACTGGAAGAGAGTGGAAAGGGGAGGAAAAGGAGGAGGAGGTGGAGCAGCAGCTGTCCAGAGGAAGGGGAGAGGGAACTGCGCAAAGCTCAGAGTTTCACATGCTCCAGGAAAGGCAGGAGCAGAGAGTGTATCAGAGAGAGGAAGAAGACTACATAGACAGCCAGAAGTACAGGGCCATCAGGGGAGGTAAGAACAGGGAACTCAAAGTGCTTTAACGAATTATTCTGTTTGTATTATAAAACTATTCCTTTGTTGTTTGCGGTTTACAGTATGTTGTTTCCCTTTATTTTTTTGTTGGATTTTGATTTTCTATTTGAGAAATTACACATCTTTAATTACTATAACATACTTTTACATATGATGTACATAATTATCTTGTAGGATGTTTTGTTGCTGTTGTTCTTTTGGAAAAGTAGAGTGGAAACTATTAAATACTAGAAAAAGCATAGCATTGATAGGTTTATGTATTTAAAGTTGTAAAAGTGGAGCAAAACAAAAAGACATGATTCACATTTCAACATGGTTGTTTGCTTTGAAAGAGTCAAGAGTTAAAAGAAAAAATGTAAAGTTGGGAGTTTTTATATCCAGCATTCTGTTGCCAAATAGTGCTTTTTATTTAAGAATTCTGTTCCTGATTATAAGTAAAAGTAATAGCAACCATCTCCTATGTTTTTAAGTTTGAAGAAAGTTTCTCTAAAAAAAAGTCTATAAATTGGCCGCCCGAAACTCTGTAAAGTAGCCAAAAATTTATGATCATAAGATAACAATAGTGCGAGAGCCCCCCACCAATTACCACTCTGAGGAATAAAAGCAGTCTTTACCCAATGGATTTTTTTCATATCGATCAATTTCAATAATTATCACAATTTATGTTCAAGGCATTTCGATTTTTTTGTTTTTGAGTCAGGTTTCTGAAAGCTGAAAAACCTTGATGTTTGAGTTGCATCTAAATTGTTGCTGAACCATTTAAGAGTGACAGAGAAAGCTTGTTTTTATGTTTTGCTTTTTCTTGAACACTGTCAAGGTGTGTGCTTGAACTTCTGAACTTCTTTTCAGCTAAAGTTGCTCCATGTATTAAACATTGGTTGCTGCCATGTTTGTTTTGGCAAAGGAATGCACCAGTATTTCCGTTCTCCTTAGATTTGCTTAACCATAATTGATTCATGATGATATTACTGTCCAGCAACTCCAAAAGTTTATTACTTGTATCAGTACTCGGTATCTGCAAATACTCAAAACTAAGTAATTGCACTTGAAGTAACATCATGTCTATTGAATGTTTTGGTAAAAGTTGTTGGTTACATGGAATGTTATTTAAAAGAATGAGTAGAATAATAAAATGGGCTTTAAATGTATAAAGAAAATTCAAAGACCAAATGAACCCTGGTAAATGTCAGCAGTCAACAACTATATTTCCTGTGCATTGAATGTGAAAATATTATATTCAGGTTGTGGTTGTGGCTTCCTTATTATGTGAGCTGCAGTGTCTGAAACAAACACGTAGTCTCTTTATTTTAGAAGAAGAAGATGAAGGTAAGTTTTATGAACAACAAATTCAATTGCTGTGTATGGAGTGGGGACAGAGTGATAGCAGTAGTATGGAAACCCCAACAAAGATCAGGCGGCAGTGTATTGACTTTAGTATTTGTACACAGTTGGGGTTATTTGATTACAGCTGTGCCAGGCACAGTTAACGCTGTGAAAACTGTCTGCTCTGTTTCTCACTGGCTGATTAAAGCCCCTTGGTAATCATGAAAGTTGTTTGCTTCCACGCTGGTTTGCACTGTGACAGCAGTGACTGTGCTTTTGCACAAACCTGTGTAATCATGGTATTTTTGGAATATTGTTTTATTTAGATCGGTGTCTCCTAGACTAGGAATGCCAGAGCGTTTGATAAATGAGTCAATTTACCAAATGTATATTGAATCCTTTTTTTTTTTTTTTACTTTGTTTAAGCCATTTCTAAGTAGCACATCCCATTCTCTGTCAGAACCTTAACATTTACGTAGTTGCTGTCAATTTATTGATTTCACTCACTCTTTTGTGCATCCCTGTCTTGCTTGTACTCACAGAGCTGCCAGGGTCCACTGTGGTAACATCTCGAGCAGCATCTGGTTTGCACAAGAGTGCGCGTGAGCCTCCAGCAACAGATACATACGCAGAAAAAGCCACCCTGGTTCAACCAGAGCAGGAAGATGAACTGAGCGACATGATGGCCAGACACATGTCCATCAAAGAGAGGTGAGCCTGCTTAGACATGTCATGGTTAGACATGTGTGTTGTGTCTAAAATTATTTTGAATTCACTTATGTTTCATTAAATCTGAATTTCGTTATCCTCTAAAAAAACACTCTTTTTGCATTAGTTGTTTAGTAAATATGTGATAGTAATAAAATTAGGGTAGATTTCCTCTCTTCATGAAAAGTTGTCAATTTTCTATGATTTATTTCTTCTTTGATGTATTGCTACTATTGCAGAATACAAACTAATCTTGTAAATTTCAATGATGACTTTTAACTAAATCCCAGTATTGGGTTTTCCAGTTATGTCACATTGGCCAGTTATGTCACATTGTGTCTGTAAATTGATTGATGACATAATGCAGTTGCATCTATACTGGTGTTAAAAGGTTGTGTTATCTTTTTCAGTCTGTCTGTCATACTTTCTGCCACAACTCACCAGGTTGTTTTTGAGTCTAACAGTTTCAAAGAATTTTACCAAAGGCAGGTTCTGTATCCCACAAACAAGTGGCGACATCTATTCAGTTACTTTCATGTTGTTTTTTGTTGTGGAGAAGCCCCTGAGGTAGAAGAGACTGTCCCCTTAGTAGGTTGCAGAGGGGTGGTTGTAAATGGGCAAAGGGCACCGCCAACACCCTGAGTGCCTTGTCATCAGATTCAGAGATGAAGGCTCAATAATAGAGCTTCTGTTCTAGTCAGAATATCAGTTTGTGATTTATAATTGTCTATTCCTTAACATAACATTTTGTAAAACACTGTACATATTCCCTGTTGTAATTTATATATTAACCTTTCCAAAATGATTCCACAGAGTTGCCTTGTTGAAGAAAAGCGGCGAGGAGGACTGGAAGAATAGGATCAATAAGAAGCAGGATGTGATGAAGGTTGTTGTGGACAAGCAGCACGCTCAAGTCTCGGAGATGGAGCAGAGCTTCAAGAAGAAGGTAACCACCTGATCTACACACTCACTGCTGGCTCAGCATGGCAGACAAGCCACAGACATGCAGTTGTCTGTTACAACTGTTTTGTCTATCATGTCTGTTACAGTGGTTTTTTTTTTTTTTTTAATACCCTTATGACCATGTATTACTTTACATTCATGTTAAAATTATTGATTGTCCTATTAAAGGTACTTGTACAACCCCAATTCCAAAGAAGTTGGGACGATGTGTAAAACATAAATAAAAACAGAATGCAAGGATTTGCAAATTTCATCAACCCGCATTTTATTCACCATAAAACATAAACATTTCAGATATTGAAACAGATATTTTACCATTTCATGGAAAATATTAGCTAATTTTGAATTTGATAGCAGCCATTTCCAAAAAGTTAGAAGAGGGGCAACAAAAGGCTGGAAAAGTAATTGCTCCAATTAAAAAACAAATGGAGGAGCATTTGACAACAGGTCAGTAACATGATTGGATATATAAAGGAGCATTTCAGAGAGGCACAGCCTCTCAAATTAACAGATGGGCAGAGATTCCTCAAGCTGCTTCAAAATACATCTAAAATTGTGGAACAATTTCAGAAAAATGTAAAATTGTGAAGCCTTTGAAGATCCCACCATCTACAGTATGTAATATCAGCAATCAGGAGGAATTTCTGTGGGAAACGGACAAGGCCGAAGGTCCAAACTGGATGCACGTGATCTTCGGGCCCTCAGCAGCACTCCATTTTAGAACGGGCAGGATTCTCTACTGGACATCACTGCATGGGCTCAGGAACACTTCCAGAAATCACTGTCTGTGAACACAGTTCACTGTGCAATCCACAAATGTTAGTTAAAGCTATATCATGCAAAAAAGAAGCCATATGTGAACACTATCCAGAAACGCTGCCATGTTCTCTCTGGGCCAAATTGGAAAACTGTTCTGTGGCCAAATTAATTTTGGAAACTATGGACACCCTGTTTTGGGGACTTAAGAGGAGAGGTTCCATCCAGCTTGGATGCCATGGATACCATCAGAAATGGTATGGGGGGCATTAGTGCCTATGTTGTGGGTAGCTTATACATCTAGAAAGGCTCCATCAATGCTGAAAAGTACATAGAGGTTTTAGAGCAACATATGCTCCCATCCAGACAATGTCTCTTTCAGGGATGAACTTGCATATTTCAGCAAGACAATGCTAAACCACATACTGCATTCATCACAACAGCATTGCTTCACAGGAGAAGAGTCCGGGTGCTGAACTGGCCTGTCGGCAGTCCAAACCTTTCACATTAGGAAACATTTGGTGCATTATAAATGAAAACTCAGGTAACAAAGGCCCAGAACTGTTGAGCAGCTACAATTCTGCATCAGATAAGAATGGGACAGCATTCCTCTCCTAAACTCTAGCAACTGCTCTTCTCATGCCCCAGACATTTACAGCCAGGGAGGGGATGATGCACAATGATAAAAATCCCTCTCTTCCAGCTTTTTTGATATAAATTCAAAATGAGCTTATAATTTCCATGAAATGGTAAAATGGTTGTTTATGTTCTATTGTGAATAAAAAATAGTTTGATGAGATTTGCAAATGATTGCATTCTATTTTTATTTACGTTTTACAGATCATCCCAACTTCTTTGGAATTGGGGATATACTGACGTACAACCATTGAAGTCAGGCTTTTTGACTATTCTTTGCTGACATGTATCTCTAGAGAATAAGATGCCAGAGGGTTGGCAGCTATTAAATAAGCAGTCCTGCAGAGTAAACCTGCAAAGCATGTGGTAACAATTTAAGATGGCTCTAAACAGAGAGGTTATGTATTGTCCACGTCTGTGTCTTTTGATTTCTTTATCCCTTTCTTCTTTTCTATCTCATAAACAATTTTGTGCTTTAAAAATCAGTTCCTCATATTCCACTCATGGCGATAACTTATTATACTAATATAATTTTGTACTAATATTCTAAAATTTAATGAAACACTTTCATTTGTGTGCGTACGGCAACAATAAAAGTTAAATGGTGCAATTTAAAATTTTTAATAAAAATACATTACAAATTTTGAATCAGACATTACGGTTAAAAGTGCATAATTACTCCTGTACTTAATTACAGTTTTAGTTTGGCTAACTTATCAAGTGTTTCACTAATTTTATAATTGTGTTACATAAATATATGAATGTGGTATTTCATTTGAATGTTGTTGGCAGAGTATACATTTTAAAACATGAAAATGCAAACACAAAATGAAAATTATTTGATTATTTATTTGATGAAAAAATATTTTCATAGTAGCAGCTAATACATTCCATACATAGTGTAGCAGGGCAAGTTAATTGCTGTGCGTGCACATTTAAAACAACACTTTGACTAACTGGAAAGAGTCAAACAGTAATTACTAACTGTCCAGTGTAATCTTGCCTCTGTGTTTTGTCATTCCTTTTTTCAACCTTTCTTTGCACTGAACTGCATGTAATCTTTCATTCTTCTGTTTAGCTCTGTTTGCATGTCCTTCAACTACGTGAAATAAATAAACATCACTTCATCTCCTGCATGTTGACTGTGTTTCTGTTTTGGCATTCTCTGTGTCCTTTTGAAGGGAGGGGTAGGGTGGGACGGTACATGCACCTCTCTGTTTAGACATATTTTCAACGGGTACTATCCACTGGACTATTTTTGTTTCCAGCTGCTTATCAGGGTTTTTTCAGCTCAGTCCTGTGCATACAGTGATTTCATGCTTTTAGTTCATATAAGGCCAGAGAGTTGCTTTGATTGTTCTGATGCCTTTGTGAATGATCAGACACATTGGGTTTGAGTTGCCTTGTCCTTTTTTTTTTTTTTTTGTTTGTTTTTTCCCTTATTTGTTTTATAGGAAGAAAAAATTTTTTAATCAAATCTGACAAAAGGGGTAGATAAGTAGGGGATAAGGACAGCTAGTGGTGTTCATCTTGTCATCGGCCCATTAATCAGAGCCAGAGTACTCAATTTCCTGTTTTAGATCAAGGATTAAAAAAAACCCATCAAAAACAAGTTAAAATAAAATTGAGCAGAGCCAATCAAATGACACCAGCTGAGCAACTACTCTTAAGTTAATTGCAGTAAGTATTGCTACACCACACACGCTGGAGTCTTGATAGTTTCCACATTGAAAAATTGAATTTTTCATTGAATGAAAAGAAAAGGTCAAAAAGCCCAATAAAAATGTTTTTGTTTAGGATTTTAAAGTAGATTATGTCATGTAGCCACAGTATGTTTGGGACAGCAGGACCTTCAAAGATGTATTTTATACTTTTATATTTAAATCAATGAGGTAACAATTTTCAAAGAGTCTCAAATTTACTATTTACAACTCTTTTATAGAATGTTCTTCCCCCCATGGCATCTGGATTTTTAAACCTGCAGCTGCTCTGATCTTATTGTGTTTGAGTGTGTGTGTTTTGTGTTTGTGAATATATTTCCAATTTCTGTGGCCTCTATAGGAGCCAGTCTTTGCTTCTACTTTCTCTCCCTCTCCTGAGCCTCCTTTCTATACTTCTTCCCCTGAAGAGTCAGCCAGCCAGGTAGGAAGCTACATCAGATGTCACTTGTTGCATGGCTTGCCATTGCTTCCCCTTCCCATCTCGCCTATTTTACTAAGCCCTGAGGGTCATACACAAATTTTAATATCGTAATACATGGTGATAATGCTTTTCATTCTTGTTTTTTATTTGGGACAGTTTTACTACAAATGGTACTGTACACAATGTTTTCAGTGCCTTTTAATTGCAGCCATGCTGTCAAAGCAGCTTGATTTAGTAGTGCTCTGTAGTCCCTTTCAGCCACACTGCCCCTGCTTTAGGTCACTAAATATTCATCCCTGTCCCAAACTTCTATCACTTTACCAATGATGACTGCATGGCAGCTTGTAGCTTGTGAAGATCTTAAGATTTTCCTACTACATCACAAGCAGCTATCTAATTTTTTCATCCTTATGTCATAATCCTCATAAACATTTACCTTACTTATCCCCTCCCTTTTGAATTTGAAGGCCACCAGATCTCCCAGACCCATGCAGGTGGATGAGAAACACCCCTGGAGACGGAAGGTGACCCACTCAGCTGTATCAAAAGTCTATGCAGTGCTGCCACCCGAAAGCTTCTCAAAATTATTAATATTAAATTCATTGCAGATGTTGGTAAATGGTTTGTTATCAAAGTGAGACAACGATTAATATGCTCCAAGTTTATTAGCTAACCCCACCCCCCCCCCCCCACCCCCGGAGTCCTCCTTTTTCTTGGGTAATATGTTTGTGGTTGTGCACCACTTTTAATGGAAAAATCCACATTTCAACACTTTCAATACACAGAATGAAATTACTTCTAAAAAGAGACAGATTCATAGTGGTGTTTGTCTCTCGGTCTCGCTTTGTTGATGGGACAGAAATGACATTTAAATTAACTTTGACTGCTGGTAACACTACTGCTTTAACTGGGTAGCATCACCAAAGTGATTCCATGAATGCCTCAAATGTCACAAATTAAGTCTACTGTATATTTCAATGTGCAAGTACCCTAAGATTGCTAAGTTGATAGTTCATTTATTGTTGGATCTGTTGAAAATGATCAGTGTAAGTGACAGAAACTTGTCTTTTCTTAGAGAATAGCTGAGGCTGAGATGGAGAATGAAAGAATTGAGGCTCAAATGTCTATCCAGGAACGAAAACAGCTGATAGTGGCCAAGGAAGAGGCCTCAAAGACTAAAGGCCACGGTGCTGCCAACGACTCCACCCAGTTCACTGTAGCTGCACGCATGGTGAAGAAAGGTCAGAGGGCAAACTGAACAAACGCACCTATCTACTTCTCTTTTTTCTCTCAGAAACATCTGCACACCTGCTTCAGTCTCAACTCTCTGCACTAAATCCTTCAAAGCACATTTCTCAATTAATGTGCTCGTTTCACTGCATCAGGCCCTGA
The DNA here is from genome assembly GCF_033026475.1 of Channa argus. Taxonomy (NCBI): domain Eukaryota; kingdom Metazoa; phylum Chordata; class Actinopteri; order Anabantiformes; family Channidae; genus Channa; species Channa argus. The sequence continues at coordinate 5,356,255 of NC_090215.1, read as the reverse complement.
TATACCAGGTCAGAGCAGCAGCTCAGAAGTCTTTGCTCAGGCAGAAAATTATTTAATGGTTGGAGGTCTTGCCTATCAGCCCTGCACTCAGCAAGGTGGGGGGGTTGGGGGCGAATGAGAGGGTTTCGCCTAATTATGGCTGTACACTCTTCGTTTAAAGTTTCAAATATTGTTTTCTATTGAACATCTGTAAATCTGCAAAAGCAAGGGACCTTAGCTGCTTTTGTCTGGTGTTAAAAAGCTGGTCAGTTTACTATTTCTTTTGATAATAGTAGTTATTATTATCAAAGCTATTATATTAAGGATCACCTTACTGAAATTGAAAAAAAAAAACAGTGAAAAAACAGCATTCAGTTTTTCGCAGTTCGCTTACTGTGGTTTCAAAACCACAATTTGGCTGTGTTAAGTCAGTCTTGGGATTGGATTCAAACAAAACATTTTTACTTACTAAAACTGTACACTATCTGCCCTGCAATGAATGAAGACAAAATCATGGTGCAGAGCCATATAATTTCATAAAATAAAACACAGCTATCCTAATTGGATACAAATATTGGTCAGACATTAACCAGGTAACCAGTCCACAGAATGACTACAACATATTCCCAGCATTGCTACAGGCTAAAGCGTTTTCCACATGTGCACTTTGATTTGGCCCATCCTTACTGCCATACCTAGTTTGATGATGATAATTTGTTATCTTAAATATTATATGTTTAGCTTTAACTGAAAAGGTTTGCTATTATTCCTAACAGTTCTAGTAAACTCACCAGATGATTAAAAAAAGGAATGACCTCTTTTTTTCACAATTTGTAAAGAGAAAGTGTACCTGTATTATGCCATTTGGGTCACTGGATGTTTATGTCTGTCTGTGTTTTCTATCAGGGTTGGTTTCTCCTTCTACTCTTCAGTCTTCTGTGCAATCTAAACCTAAAAACAGCAACATTGCCATCTCCAAACCACAAGAAGGTTAGTACTTTCCTGCAACCTCAGTCATAATTGTCACAGTATTTGTCTATTTAGCATTGGTTTTTTTTCTGCCTATTACTACACACTATTGCTGGGTTAATGAAAACCACTGCCGTCTGATTTTAACTCGATGTGACTTTCCTCAACCGTCACCAGACTCAAATTTTCGAAAACAAATCCTAAATATGAATAATCAACTGAAATAATGTTGGGAACAGAGTTGTTTTCCTGTGTAATAAGATTTCTGATTGTAAGCCATTGATCTTGTCCACTGCTGCAGAATTTACATTTTGTGAATATATTCTGGGTGGGAAGTCTCTGGACCTTGTGTAATTTAATGTCTTTGCCTCGCTTTCAAAAGATCTACTTAGGGTTTTTTTTTTTCCATTATATTTTTTCTTTTGCACTGTATGCACTATTCGTCATTGTCATCAGATCCAGAAATATCATGGACACTGCCGTAATATCGATAGTGCTATGACACTTCTATTAGGTTATAAAGCCTAATTAATAGAATGTAAACTTAAAAATTAAGTAGTGTTTATGGTCATTTATATGAATGAGCCCGAACTGCAGAAAAAGTTCTATTCACAAGCTGCTATATATGAAATGCTTGTGACTATGTTCAGATTAATTTAATTGTGACTGTAATTGAGTCACTGTTGAACAACACTGGGGACAGACTATACACAACAGAAACTCAGACTGCCTGTTCAGAAATTACATATAGACTTAAGTCAGTCTAAATGTATGGGTCTAACTGTGTGTGTTTGTGTCTGTGTTTTTCTGTGTGGTTATGCAGAGATTAGGGCCATGCCAGATCTTAACCTGGAGTCAGACATCAAGCTTGATAAACTGGAGTCATTCCTTGGCAAGCTTAACAGCAAAGGTCGGTCTTCATGTTTATCATGCCTCAGCTTGGTACCATACTTTGTCACTGAGTGTAGAAATGAAATCTTGTTCTTATCTGATGCATTACATTTACTAATTAATTGAGATGAAAGAGTCTAATAAATTGGGAGCTCTGTATTGTCTGCTTTAAGTCATAAGATTTCAATCCTGGTTGATTTATATTGATTACTGGTGGTAATGGCAAACATGTTTTATCGTTCACTCATCTTATGTAAATCTAACAACAAAACTAATACCTCACCATTGTATCCGAATAAGCCTCAGTCATATTTACATCAAAGTCCTAACAGCATTATTACTACACTAGGTCAAACTGGGTAAAACGTTGTTAATCTGAATAATCAGATAAAGCGAGGGGCCACAGCTGCAAGGTTTAATATGAACAAAGATTTGCCTGTTGTTGTTGTTGTTGTTGTTGTTGTTCTTGTTTTTTTTTTGTTTTTTTTTGGGTTGCTAAACAAACAAGCATTTGAGCAGATATTGATTAACTGTCTCCCTACTGTCTGTACATTTGAACTCGCTCTTACAGTACTTCTCATCACATACCAAATATTATGCAACAATGCTCTGTCAAAATGCAAAAGAAACAAGGGAGAGTTATGTAAGACTTTTAGTAGCTTCAACTCAAGATGTCTTTCCTAATGTAAGTGTTCCATTAACAATACATACATTTAGATCTTTTGAATAGATCATGCGCACAGTAGTATTCTTATGGCTAAAGTAGAAAATGAAACTTATGAAAATGGTGTATTGTTTACACAACCCTATCTTGTCCCTTCTCAGTGTCTGGACTGCCAGAAGCTACCATTACAGTTACAGAGAAGAAGGTAAAGGAAGTTATGACCCTCGAAGATGAAACCTTCTGTAGATTTTACCGCCAAGTGGAGGAGTTTCCCTCTGGCACCAACAAACTGGAGATAGAGGACGACTTTGATGCCATCTTCGGTCCCCAGGTGCCAAAGTAAGCACTTACTGCCAGAGGTCAATTTTAACTAATAGCCCTGATTAAACCACAAGTATAAGACCCTTTCATGTATATTGTGACTCTTCACCTCTGACCTCCTCTAAGGCTGACCTCAGACATGGTGCAGCACAAGCGATCAGTGCGCCCAGCGAGAAATGTCCAGGCATCCAGGAACCCTCTAAAGATGCTTGCTGCCAGAGAGGACATCAGACAGGAGTACACAGAGCAGAGACTCAATGTGGGCCTGCTGGAGAGCAAGAGGATGAAGGCAGAGAAGAGTGCGTGAGAAGGGATTAGTAATGGGAGAATTCAAGAGAGAAAAACTTCAGGGATACAACACATGACAGGCTTCTTTGTCAAAATGTGTTAAAAATGTTAAAATGAATAACTCTGACACAGTTGTTTAATTGTTAAAAGGGAAACCTTTACATTATCAGTCTCTTAAAATCTGACTGTGCTCCTTAATTAGCATCCAGTTTTGGCATTTCAAAGGGAATTTCACATTATAAATAAAGGGCTTGTCACAATTTTGCTTTCTCCTGTATTTCAGGCTGTCCTATATTGTGAATAGTTACACAATGTGCAACATGGTTCTATTTTCACAGAAAATTGGGGGCAGCAGTAAATGCTTCTCAGCCTCCAATTCAAAATGAATCATCACAGATTACGACAATAGTACTTCCACTCTGTAAATTAAACGACACAAACAAGCTACATTGGGACTTAAACTGACCCACAGCTGGCACTGCAGTCAGTTTCCAGCCATTGTGCAGAGCAGTCCTGTTCAGTTTCAGCTGCATGCAGTTAGAGTAACGTTGGGGAAGCCACAAAACCATGTAACTTCCTCCTAGACAACTTCAGTATTACACTTACATATCCCTGTGTCTGGCTGTTGTCTTTATAGGGGCTCCACATAATCATTTGATCATTTTTTTTTTTCCTTTTCTCTGTGTCACGTCACTGCTCTTTGCTCTGGTCTGTCCACTGCAGTGAATAAAAACTCTGGTTTCTCTGAGGTGGCTCTGGCTGGACTTGCTAGCAAGGAAAATTTCAGCAATGTCAACCTGCGCAGTGTCAACATTTCTGAGCAGATATCCAACAACAGTGCTGTGCCATACAAGAAACTCATGCTCCTGCAGGTCAAAGGTCAGTTGAATGAACAGGTTGCTTGAACTGTAAACAGACTGGTTTATTATCCATTTATAACTGTATTCTTAGACTAAAAGTATGATATGGTTGTAATTTTTATAAATACTTTATTGCTACCATTTTAATTCTAATTCACCAAATTAAAACTCTGAAAGATGAACAAGTATTTTCTATTTAATTCAACTTAATTTATATAGTGCCAATTCACAACAATGTGAATCAAATGACCATCTCAAGGGGATTTTCATAATAAAGTAAAGTAAAATAAAGACTGTACAGACATGTAGAGGAATCTACAAATAACCCTTGAGCAAGCTTTAGACAACAGTGGAGAGGAAAACCTCCATTTAATGGAAGAAAACTCCACCAGAACTATGCTCAGGGTGGGTGGCCATTGGCCTTGATCGGTTGGGGTGAGTGGAAAAAGAAAAGAAAAGAGCAACAAGAAGCGGCAACAAACCATTGGATAGGTTGGTAGGACCAGGACCAGGTGCCTCCCAATCTAGTTTTGGAAACTCTGGAAACCATAGGGAAGTCTGCATTCTGCAAACGAAGTGGTCTAATCAGACGATATGGTACTATGAGGTCTTTTAAATACAATAGAGCTTTTTCATTAAGATCTTAAGAAGAAGGAGGTTCTCTTTCACTGAATTCACTTGGTACAACACAAGTATGTGAAATCACGTGCTCGTGTGGCCTGGCTGAAGAAAATTTTTATTCACGCAATAAAGGCTGGCAGCCTGTGGGGACACCTCATACTCTTGAGTTGACTTACGTACTGGTAGATAGCTGTCTCTTCACTCCTCAGAACTTGACTTAAAATTAGCTTAACACCTGTTGGTGTTAGTGGCAACAACCTCAGTGGGTGAGTTCTCTACCTGCTGTGGGTTTTTTCGATCAGTCACTGGATTTTATTCAAGCTACATTTAAGTTGCGGAAGAAACAAGCTGAGGCACATACCAAGACCAGAGATGAAGCCCAAACAATCCTCTGGTGCTAACAAAGTTACCACCAAGTTGCCTCCTCCCAAGTGACCGCCAGGAGGACCTGGCAACTATAAGGAAGAAAACTCCTTACATGGATGAATTGAGGAGGAGGGGCTGCTGCAACAGGGAGTCACTGTTGCCCCTCTTCGATTGAAAACCTTTTGCTCAGAGGACCCACAGGGACAGACCTTCTCTCCAGGGGTTGACCTCTTGTGAGGGAATGGAGGCTGCATCTGTCAGTGGTAAATGGTCTGCACTTATATAGCGCTTATCTACCTATTGGCACTCAAACACTGCTTCTTATTCACCCATTCACTCTCACAATCACACTCACACACACACACCGATGGGGGTGCTGGCCAACACTCACCGGTAGCAACTAAGTTGGGGTTCAGTGTCTTGCTCAAGAACACTTCGACATGTGACCGGAGGAGCAGGGGAATGAACCAACAACTGTGAGATTGGTGGACAACCACTCTACCTTCCTGCACCACAGTCGCAGTGGCTTGGATTTGCCCCCTCTTTTTCTCCATAACAGACCGCTTTGGTCCTCTGGGGTTGGATGCTCTTTCACATCCATGGCTCACAAGTCTGTTTTATGCTTTTCCCCCCGTGTATCTGATTTTGCCAGTTCTGGCAGGGTGCACCTACAGAGCCTTTCCCTGATCCTGGTGGGCCCCCCCCCGTTGCCTACGGAGTCAGGGTATGTTGAGATAGTCAGTCTGCATGGAGGATTTCCTTCCAAGGCTTTTGTCTTTCTTGCAGGAGCTGCTGGAGAATGGTCTTTCTTTCTCTACCATTAAAGGGTACTTGGTAGGTTTATCAGCCTGCCATGTTGGTTCTGAAGGGGTGTCACATTGAGCTTGTCCATTGGCAGTGCACTTTTTTAAGGGGGGTGTGCAATTTACGACTTGCAGTCAGGTCCAACATTCCATCTTGGGATTTACCATTGGTGCTTGAGATCCTCTGTGGTTCTCCATTTGAACCAATTGAATCTGTTGATATGAAATTTCTTTCATATAAAACAGCGCTTCATCTTGCTTTGGCGTCTGCTATCCGAGTTGTTGATCAACACTATGCTGCCCCTACCTCACAGCTGAGCTCGGTGAAGAGCAGCTCTCAGACTGAGGGGACAACTGTGGTGACGGTGGTTTATCTATACAAGCGGGGCTGCACATAAATCACCTCAGGCTGCGTGCGTTTATGGCATAAATAAAGCTGGCCACACGTGGGCGTGATGTTCCATACTGTACTGAGTGAATTGAGTGAAAGAGAACCTCTTTCTTATTAAGATCTTAATGGTCAAGCTCCATTGTATTTAAAAGACCTCAGTAGTACCATATTGTCTGATTAGACCACTTCGTTTGCAGAATGCAGGCCTCCCTATGGTTTCCAGAGTTTCCAAAACTAGAATGGGAGACACCTGGTCTGGTTCTTCCTTTAAATGGGGGTTCGTCTCCTTCAGGGAACATAACCAGTTTCAGTTTTAATATGAGACCAAATGACTTCTTTGCTAGAAAAAGATGAAGAGACTATTTATAAATTTTAGGCCATGTTCTTCTCTTTAATGCATTCATTTATGCGTGTTATGCATCCACCATTTGGGAACCACTGGTTCAAAACAAGGACTCTAGCCAGAGGCACATTATAGTGCTGTCTGTTAAGATTCTGCCGATTAATTTGTCCTCAAAGGAGACATTGAACAAGTACCATGTCACATTAAGAAATAGTATATATTTTTATATGGCCCCTTTTTAGTATGTAGAAAGGAAGAAACCCTCCTCACACAGGCATGTGGATGATTTACTGCACAATAAAACAAACCAAGCAGAAAAATATAAGGCCATCTGTCTACACTTTAATCGTTAAAATTAGTTTGTTTGAATCTTTATCAGAAGTTATATTCACTTGTTAAAGAGGACGTACAAACAAAGCTACTACTGTTTTTTACAAAGCTCAGGAGGATACTGCTCCAAGTGTGTCTTTTGCAGAGGATATCTAAAATGGGAGCTGAAAGTAGGTCTATTTCTGTGTCTTTGCACCTCCTCCATATGTCTGTTGGTGACAGCTGTGGCACTAACTCATTCTTCACCGGACAACTCATTCTCTCCTGGCCTGATGCTCTTCTAGCCTGATCCTCTCCTCCAAAAACTACTTTCTGTAATCCTAAATTCTCTAAGCAAATTCTTTGGGGTACCGCTTTAAGAGATTAACTGTCCCAACATGAAAGTATTGCTTAACAGTAGCTTTTACTAGTGTCAAGTGAGCCAAAGGTATCCTTAACTACCAAAATACCTCTTAATAATTGGCCTTGCTTTTCCACTGTACACACATACATGTACAGGGTCCAATTGTTGCCCGGATACCTCGACTACAATAATACATGCTTGCTGGCAGGGATAACCTGTGCTGTCACTGATAAGCCACCTGTCTTTGTGTTTATGTTTTAAACCAGGCCGCCGTCATGTTCAGACCCGGCTGGTGGAGCCCAGAGCATCCTCCCTGAACAGTGGTGATTCTTTCCTACTCATCACGCCACACAACTGCTTCCTCTGGATGGGGGAGTTTGCCAATGTCATCGAGAAGAACAAGGTTAGTACAGTGTCTGAGAGCTACAAAATAACATGCCATATCAGAACAGCTAGTCTGGGTAAACTTTAGTTTTAGACCTATTAACACAGGAGGATGATGTAATGTAGGGCAGGCCTCAAATGCAGGATGTTAACATCCCTGAGAGGAAGCAATGGTGGCACAACACAGGAAGATGTGTATATGGACTGAAAGAAAAGGTGTGCGTGTGTGTTTGTGTGGGCGGGGTTGTTGCAGGAACATACAAAACCTCAACCTGGAAAGCTCTCGGCCAGGGCCCACATTATTTACAGTAAGAGTGCTGGTTTATGTTGGGAGTGTTTTTCATTTGGTTGAAAGATCAAAGTTTGAATAGATTTGTGTGTCTGTGTGCGTGTATGTGCCCGTGTTAGACAATGCACCAGGACTTAAACTAAAAAGTCACTGATAAGGTATTTATTTTTTACCACTATGTCACCATGTACTTGTTAAGAAAAACAGAACACCTGTGTTCCTGTAAAACTAGAATAAACAGGAGCTCTTCTATAATATTTGATAAACTGTTCCTTATCATTCTTTCAGGCTTCAGAGTTGGCCAACTTCATCCAGAGCAAGAGAGATTTGGGTTGCCAGGCTAACTATGTCCAGGTTATCGAGGAGAGTGCTGATTCACACTGCCACTCTGCCAAGGAGTTCTGGAGAATTCTGGGAGGGCAGTCGGGTTATCAATGTAAGGATTCTTCTCTGACATGGACTGAAGCTGAGAAAATAAACACTCCCTGAAGCACTGAAATGCAATGATGCCCTTGTCCTTTTACCTTTTATAGCTGCAGGAACACCAGATGAAGATGAGATGTATGAGGGTGCCATTGTGGAGACAAACTGTATTTACCGCCTGATAGATGATAAGCTGGTTCCAGATGATGATTTTTGGGCCAAGATGCCTCGCTGTTCTTTGCTCCACCCCAAAGAGGTAAAAGGTCTTTTCTTTTTTTCTTTTGTGGCGACCATGTAAGCTGTAAACCTATAAGAAGTCCAATACAAGTAAATGTTCAAATAAGGCACCTTCCAGACCCTAGTACATGCAGCTACTGCTGGGTCGTAAAATAAAAACACTTCTTCTTCTGCAGGTTTTGGTGTTTGACTTTGGCAGTGAGATGTATATATGGCATGGGAAGGAAGTGACACTGGCACAGAGGAAGGTGGCACTCCAGCTGGCTAAGCATCTGTGGAATGGCACCTTTGACTACACAAACTGTGATATCAATCCACTCGACCCAGGAGAGTGCAACCCACTCATACCCAAGTATGAGCAGCATAATTGAATACACACTGTATATGTAACGGATGACAAATAATGTACTCATCAAAAAGTTAAAACTTTGGGGGTGTTCACTGAATTTGTTTAGAATTTTAGAATATCACATTAGCAACACCTTTCGCTGGTGGTTGCATATTTGAGTGAAGGTACAGCTCTTGTGATATTGGCATAATGCATCCTCTTCACCTATAGGAAAGGCCAGGGCCGACCGGACTGGGCAGTGTTCGGCAGGCTGACTCAACACAATGAAACCACTCTATTCAAAGAGAAGTTCATAGACTGGAACGACTCCAGGAAAACTCCCAGTCCCACAACAAACACCACTGACCAGATCACTGATCAAAAGGTGCCGAAAAGCATTCGATTACATATGTGACACAGTCACATTATTATACACAGTTAGATGCTAATTCTGTCCCTCTGTGCCATCACTCACATTTTCTTCTGTAAATATGTTGTTATTCATACCAGGATCAGTCTGCCCTTGAACAGTGCCGTGCGTATGATGCCTCCCTGATGCTGTCCTTCCATCAGGCGCCAGTCTGCAACATACTGGATGGGTTCAATGTGGGGCGAGGCTACGGTCTGGTGGAGGCAGAGGACTGGCGGAGCTACGAGATCAGCACTCTAGCCGTGGAGGTGTGGCATATCCTGGAGTTTGACTACAGCCGTCTGCCGTGCCAGAGCATTGGCCAGTTCCATGAGGGTGACACTTACGTAGTGAAGTGGAAGTACATAGTCAGCACTGCAGGTTAGATCCTTCCTGTACTGCATAAATAAGATGCTTGTTCTTAGTGTCTAGGAGAGTCCAAGTGCACATTAAATAGCTCTATAAATACCTCTGACTCACTATGAATGCATCAGAGAATTTCAGAGTACACCTTTGATTCTGACACTGAACCTGTGCCTGAGATCCAAATGTATAAATGTGCCTAAGTTGATTTTCTGTGGATTGACAGTACACAGCACTAAAGTTTTTCTAACAATTATTTGCTATCAGTTGGGAAAAGACAGAACCCAGAGCAGCTGAGGATGATGGGGGCTGGAAAGGAGAAGTGCTGCTACTTTTTTTGGCAGGGCCACAACTCCACTGTCAGCGAGAAAGGAACGTCAGCACTTATGACGGTGGAGTTGGACGAGGAGCGAGGAGCACAGGTACTATACCGAAAATACACGTCCCAAGTCCATTTGTCCTCTTGTCTTTAGAACTTTGTGTTCAGAATAATGAGAAGTTGATTTAATCTTCAAACAGGTTCAGGTCCTACAGGGTAAGGAGCCTCCATGTTTCCTGCAGTGCTTCAATGGAGGGATGATTGTCCACTCGGGGAAGAGAGAAGAGGAGGAGGAAAACTCTCAAAGTAAGCACAGTTTAATACTTCAAAACTTTCACCAATCATTGATTCAGTCTCTTCAGTCACCAGCTCTTTATAAACAAAAAAAGAACAAAAAATACATGTGGGAACATACAAATTGTATGTAGAGAAATGCTGTCTGACACTTCTAAATAAATTAGCCTCTCAGTGACTTCTTAGACTTGCATCTGTAACTGTCATGTAAATGTATGACTTCCCCAGTATATGCAAGTCATTCATCTGAGAACAATCACAGCTTCAATTCAGTGTCAAGAATAGAAACCACCCTGAGGGATAAACAGTTGCACTTACAGGGGCTCTGTTTCTCCTATAGATCAGACATTTTCTTTTTTTTGCTCTTAAGGGTAAAACAATTTAGTGTTTGTCTCCCTCACCTTGACACATTGTCCCCATTTTCCTCAGATGACTGGCGTCTGTATTGTGTGAGGGGAGAAGTAGACGTAGAGGGCCACCTGCTGGAGGTGGCCTGTCACTGCAGCAGCCTGCGTTCAAGGGTCTCCATGGTGCTGCTGGGTGTCAGCCAAGCCCTTATATACTTGTGGCACGGCTGCAAGTCTCAGATGCACACACAGGAGGTGGCACGCACTGCTGTGAACAAAATCAAAGAACAGTGAGCAGAAACTTAATTTAATTGAAAATGTCCCAACAAATAGGCCAGTTATGATTTGCTCCACCATCAGCAGTGTGTGTGACATGTTTTGTCTTTGGGCAGTTGTCCTCTTGAAACAGGCCTCCACAGCAGCAGCAAGGTGACCATCCGGGAATGTGATGAGGGAACAGAGCCTACAGGATTCTGGGAAGCCCTTGGGAGGAGAGACAGGAAAGCGTATGACTGCATGCTGCAAGGTGGGGGAACCTAAGAGCATAAAATGAAATTCATTATATAAACAAAGACACACAGGTCACGATTGGATCTATTCAACTGTTCACTTGTTCATGTGTTACATTTTTCACCTTTGGCTCTTAGACCCAGGCAGGTTTAACTTCACACCTCGTCTGTACCAGCTAAGCAGCAGTTCAGGAGAGTTTTCAGCTGTAGAGTTCATCTACCCAGCCAGAGACCCTAGTCAGGTCAACTCCATGCCCTTCCTACAGGAGGATCTGTATGAAGCCACACAGCCAGGTACACACATGCTTTAGCTTTCATTCTCTACACTTAGTTTGGTTAGTTTTCAGACTTAAATTAAAAAAAAAAAGCATTTTCATTGTAATCTCTGGCACTATTTTCACACCATCTGAACTAAGGCTACAGCTCAGGAGCATTTTGGATCAGTTGTTTATTTTGTCTAAAAAGTGTTAGAAATGTCTATTATAGAGTGCAAGTTAAAACAGAGATGTTTTAGTGTTTTGTCTTACCAACAGGTCAAATGACTCCTATACATTAATATTTTGGTGGCGGCTGTCATACAGTATATATATATATATATATATATTTTTTTTTTTACCTTTTTTATAATCCTTTTTCATTAAAGAGCTTCGCACACTCTCTCTTGCTCTGTCTCTCCAAACACTAACTTCTCTGTGAACCTGTCAGTAGCAGAAACTCCAACTCTTTACATACATTTTCAGCTAACTTATATGGAGCCCAGCTGGTGTGGACAGCTAAGCTAAAGTTAGAATACACGCTGCTGGTCATTATGGATTTAGTGCTAGTGTATGTGGATAATTGTCTAAACTTTAGAGCTGAAAGTTTGCTCCTCGATCCAGATGAAAATTAAAAAACATTTTCCAAGGCTTGAAAGGGCCTTTTCCTGAGGAGGCGACAGTCTGAACCACAGGTATTACCAAACCGAGTTAGAAAACACATGTAGGAAAACTGAACAGCCTGAGCAGCGATTCAACTGCCAAATAATATTCCAATTGTTTCCATAATTTTCATGCTGCAAGCTGAAGTAGCAAGAGAAAGTAACGAAAAGAGAAATGAGGTGTAATGAAGAGGGACATGCAGCAGGTGAATTTATTATTAGTTAATAATAATTGCTCTATCTGTTGTATAATTACTGAATCTGCAGATGATGGGATATGCACAGACTGCTTGCATATATTACTTTTGTGTTTTTTATAAACAGGAAAAGGAGCTATAGTTATATAACAAGAGAACGAGGTTAATAGTTATTATGCATACCTGTTGGTGAATAATTTATGAATCTCCCAAAATGCAGTCATTGTTTCATACATAAGTTAATATTAACACTTTCTAGCCATACACTAGACTACTTGTTATGTGTTCATGGCATATTGGCCTGTGTGTTATTGGTGCTATGGTATGTGGGAAATAGATGGGCAGCATAACTGTTTTGCCTAATGGGGCAGAACTGCATGCACTGGCCCTGCATTAGCTTCATACTGTAAATAAAATTAGGCAATAAAATAAAGCATAGTTGTATTTTGTATAATAATATTTGTTAAGGGTAGATTAAAAAAAACAGTTGCCCTTAAGAAAAACACAAACATGTGTTATTAACGTCATCATCTTAATTCTCATTTTATGTATTCAGCCCTTTTCTTGGTGGACAACCATCATGAGGTTTACCTGTGGCAGGGCTGGTGGCCTCAGAATAGCGAAAGCACTGGCTCAGCCTGGATCCGCTGGGACACTGATAGGAAGTGTGCCATGGAGACTGTGCTGCTGTACTGCAAAGGTATTCCAAATCATTCTTAGTATTTCAAGAAATACACACTTTGTTTCTCTCCATACGTGGTATTTATCACATTTTAGGGCATTGTTAGTTGCCACTTCAACAACAAATTGTTTATATTTGTTTTGTTTCACCAGAAAAGAATGAGAAGAAGCCTCCCAAAGCATATCTGATCCACGCTGGTCTGGAGCCGCTCACTTTCACTAACATGTTCCCCAGCTGGGAGCACAGAGAGGAGATTGCAGCGATCACAGAGAGGGTGTGTGTGTGGAGAAAATCATTTTATCTCCTTCTCTCAGCTAGGTGTCCATTATCTGACACTGCTGTGTACAGCCATATATTATAGTGAAGCACATCTACTTACCTGACTAAAGCACAGTGCAGGATGAAGCCATTATTATAGATTTTTTTAAAAAATTAAGTTTCATCTCAATATCCAACTCTGCCAGTGAAATTATACATACAGTATTTCATATGTGCTTTCAGGAGGCGGAGGTGTGTAACCAGATTATCCTGGTGGAGGATGTGCTGGCCAGGCTGTGCAAGACCACATACCCCCTTTCAGACCTTCTGGCCCGTCCATTGCCTGAGGGCGTCGACCCTCTTCACCTGGAGGTCTACTTGTCTGATGAGGACTTTCAGGTAAAACAGGAACACCAAAGATTGTCACTATGTTATTGTGAAGGTTCAAAGACCCTTTTCAGATTTATTTTATGTTCACCCCTCTCTCAGCAGTCTTTTGGGTTTGTCATCACATGCTTTCATTCTTTCTGTCCTTTTGGCTTTTTCTGAAGTTTTCTATTGTATTCATTTCACCCTCCAGAGTGTGGGGGCTCATGAGAAGGTGAGTCATCTAACTGTAGCATGGATGCTCCTTATTTAACTCTGTCACAATTACTCTTTTTTTTTATTTCTTATGTTGTGTTTAGCATGTTTTTCACTAAGTCTTTGGCGTGGACACTACACTCAACTACGTTGTTTCAAGTTTGATGAAGAGATATGAGCTGTTTATCAAACTTGAAACAGGTCATAGCCGCAATAGAACATTGTGTTTGTGCCCTAAATCTGACTGATGCATGAGTGTGTTTTCAGAGGATACTCATTCCTCATTATGCTGGCTGCAGGATTTGTTGGTTTAAATATCTAAACTGTTCAAATGGTAAATTGTCATGTGCCTGCTGCTACAGGGTTGTATCCTTCATGCTTGCTGACTGTGCTTGGCTGCTCCCACAGAAAGCCCTAGAGATGACGAGAGACGAGTATGGGAGTTTGCCCGGCTGGAAACAGGTGAACGTGAAGAAAGCCAAAGGACTTTTCTAGAAAAGTGCCACAGAAGTTATGTTGGCTGCTCTTTTGCTTATGTCCGGACACAAGCAGAGGCCCATTGGTGATCCTGCTGGAATTAACCCTGTAAAAGATGATTGAGGAGCTACAGAGGCACTGAAGTAGTGATCAGCAGGTGAGAGGTGTGCCAGCTTCTCGTGCTGCAGATTTACTTCTCATCTGCTTTTATGTTGTTATTTTGGTCATGCAAGTAGGAAACGCATGTAGAAAAATGCAACTCTGCAGTAAGTGAATGTGATAATAATGCTTGTGTAAATTGACTCTGTTTATTTATGTACATATTTACTAGATGCAGGAAAGCCCAGTGCCCTTACATTTTCAACCACAGTCATTTATTAAGTGAGGACAGACCTGTCAGCCTCTTTAATACACTCCACTTTCTTTCTATGCTATTCCTGTATGTATGTGCATTACAAATAATTTATATTTATAATAAATCTATGTAGGAATTTTTAAAGCACTTCATGAATAATCCCTGTGCTAAAAATAATCAAATAAACTTTGTAATATTTTGTCTATTATTTGGATGTGATCAGTTTTATTGTTATTTAAAATAGAAGTAAGGAACCGGGCAGGAAAATGTAGTAATGATGAAATGTGATTGATTCTTAGTGCCTTGCTTTGTGTACAGTTTTTTTATAGATCCCATATTACTCTGAACCTTCAAAGAAGTTTTGTTATAAAAATAACTACTAGAAAAATAAACCCTGATATCTGAAAACCTATAATTTTATTATTTAAGACTGTTGTGTTGTCTAATTTAATATACAGTTTACTGTTTGTTTTTGTTTTTTTACAGCATTACTGATTGTGCTGTATCATTAATTACAATCTACTGTCATTGTCCATGGTATGAACACTTCTTCCATCCTCCTGTAGAGGACAGTATAGTATTAACTTCAGTGTACCGAGGATGCCACTGTTATAGAAAATCAGAAGATTACTTACTTTAGCAGTTAGTCTGTTACTATGAGTAATACTGATTGCACTGGATTTGCTTAAGCATTCAAACTTGTAGAACAATTTCTTTATTGAAAGTCCACTGTTAGATATTAACTTAATAGAATTTGGGTGCTGATTTAATCTAATGAAAGTACTCAGAACCTTCTGGCGGGAAATGTTAGTACTTACTAGGATTTTCTTATTTTTTTTGTGCGTGTGTTTTTGATTTGTTTTTTAAATTCAGAACACAGTATGAAAACACCATACATTGTTAAAGATGACTAACTACACACAGTATTAAAATCTGGCTTCTCTTCAACCTCCTTCAAGAGTACAATGCTATTTATTTGTAATTCAATCGGTAATAAAAACTTAATACTTCTGAATTGGCTGTACTACACTGTTGCTAATAATTATTGCCTGATTGTCCTAAATGTCTAAAGACACCTTGCAAGTGTTGTATAGGTACCTTTTACTTAAGTAACCAATGAGAACACTTCCTCCAATACTGCTGCAATTCATAAAAAACATGTTGGAAATATTGCAGTATGTGTTTTTAATAATAGTTGCTAAACTTCAGTGAGTTTTACTGTATGTCAGAGAAGGATATTCAATCCTTCCCATATGGGAGCTTTATGGATTCTGTTAAAAGCTCAATTACCTGTGTGAAGTCATATACACAGGTGAAAGCTACAATCAGCTCTCCAACCTGTCAAACCTTGTGGCCTCATTTTCCAGGCCACCCTCCAACTCTACACACACACACACACACACACACACACACACACACACACACACACACACACACACACGTAATGAAAGCTCTCAGATGTTCTCAATATCAGCCGTTGGCCTGTGTTGAGGAACAAGAGCAATTACAGGGGAATTTCATGCAATCACAGTAGAACAATATACACAGCAGGTTTCTGTCCATCCAACTGTTGCTTGACTGTTGCCCAATATTTTAACAGCTTTACTGACAGCCTGCCCTGAAACGGCAACAAGAGAGAGCGAGAGAAGAAGCTGCTGTCTTTTCCAGAAAGGTTGGCAGAGCACTGCGTGGTTCTCACTGTTTTTCATCTGCTCGCCCTCTCTTGCATGCTAAGTTGTTGGATGCAGAGCCCGTACTGGATTATTCTGTTACACATGCCTCCTCTGAACTCCTGGCCTGCGAGAAGTTTGATGTGCGACACAGTGCGTATCCGCCCACCCACACCCACTCAGGGCAAAAAAAACGCCAACCCCCAAACCCCCCCCCCCCCCCCCCCCCCCATCTCCTCTCCATCCCTCCGCTCTCTTGTCTCTAGCAAGACAGTAACATGTACTGTATATTACACACTGCCAGGTGTGTGTAGTATCTCTGAGCCTGTGTTTGATTTAGAGCCCAGTTTCTGTGCTAAGCTCCAACCTGTTTATCTTTTGATACAATCCTTTTACAAGATGCAAAGACATGAATGCAAAACACAATGACACACACACCTGTACAACAATATGTTCTCACACATACACAAAGTAACTGCTGTTATATAATTTGATAGTTAGTTGATGTGGTGGATGCACTAAAAGACGACGATGGAAATTAAAGGTCAGTCATAAAAGCAAACAAACAAAAAAAACACACAGATCTTCCATTTGTTTGACATAGTGGATTTTGTTGATTTTGTGTAGCTATATTAGATTAGTTCATGCAACAGTTTTATAGGGACTTCTACTTAGGTGCAACATTTTTCCATTTTGTCATCAGTTTCCTGTGAGATGGGAAATTTTATTACTTGGTTTAAATACATTTTAAAATCCCCCTAGTAAACTTTTATGTGTCACATAAAGCAAAGCACCCCTGAAGTTAATTTCAGGTCTTACAAGCATATTTAATGAATATTTGGTAGAATAGAGTAATTACCAGGAGTTCATATTCCAAATGTGGAGTTCCAATTGTTTTAAACAGCTCTCTAAAATGACAATATATCTACAAACTCAGGGTTTGACCTCTAATTAGAAAGATGAACCCCAATTAAAAAGTTTGGAAAGTATTTTGTCCCATGTTGTCCTCTTATAAAATGTGAGAGTATGTTGTTTCTACTGGCAGCAAAAAGCATCAAAGAGATGCTTCTTAACGCTTAGCAACTTTTCTTAAGTTAGGCTTTAGTTAATGTGAGAACATGACGACGTTTCACACAGGAGACCAGAGTTTAATTTCAGTATGCGACTATTGTTGCAACAGTCATGTAGTACTTCCTTAATGAAGCGGCAGTACATGTTGCATTATGTCATTAGATTGTATTAGATTTTGTAAAGCTCCAAAATGGCAAAATAAATTAAACCGTTTTATAGGCTGCTCATTACAATGAGTAAACTACACTTGAAGTGTAAAAATGCACCATAAAGGTCAGGATGTAACACAAACTTTAGAAGTTGTTTAAATCACATCCATATAAACAGATCACCTCATAAAATAGGACTTTCTCACCTAACAGGATATAAAGTAGTTACCAGTAATAACAGAGGAATTTTGCTCCATGACCACTAATCCTAAACCTTGTTATATATTGTAGTTCTGTCATTAAAACAACATCCTCTGTTATTAAATAATAAATGAAAGTTTGAGAAAGACATCACACCCTTGTGTCCACAGTTCATCCTGAGCCTCCACAGACAGTGATTCAGAAGCTCTGCACCTTTGTAGCAGGGGTGGGGAAAAGGTGAAACAGTGATGTTTGTGATTAATTATTAGATTATGAAAAGCGTAATTTAAATATCAGTCAATATTTACTGGGCCATATGCCATGGGCGCTTTTGCAACCGTGCCTCGCCTGTGAATTCTAATAGCCCAAACGGGCTGAAAAGCGCCCTTTGGCAGGTATCTCCCTAATGCTCTTAACCATCTGTCGAAGCTCAGCCCACTTCCACCCTAACATAATGTTTTGTTTATGATAACAGTGTTAATTCAACACAGGCTTAGGTGCGAAGTGGCACAGTTGAGCTTTAGCACCATTTATTCCACAATATTTGCATTTGGCAGTGTGCCTGCCCAACACTACTCCTCCCCTCGCCTCATCTCCTCAATCCACACAAGATGACAAGCAGCAAACAATGAGAGTCCAAATAAGGCTTAGCACACATTCTTCTGCATGCTGTGTTTCGGTTTTTGTTCAGTTTTTATTTATGTGTGGATTATCACTTGCACTAAGCATCACAATAGAGCCATGGGTTCCTTCTCTCCTCTCCTGGTTCCTCTCTTCAGGTTGGAAAAAAACACTAAGCCCCACACTTCCTGTCCAAACTCTAAGCAAGCCACTTCAAAGGCTCCAGGCTGAGATGATTTATGGGAAATGAATTTCAGAAAGAAGACTTTTTTTCTCTTTTCTGGTGCCCCGGGCTCTTAGTGGTAAGCTCTGCTTGTTAACCCAGATTTAGATCTCTATCCTGATGGAGCCTATGAAAGTGGTGTGGATTTATATAATGTGGAGCGCAGCCACGTGCCTCAGGTCCCCTCACTCACTGTGTGTCCCCTGTTCTCTGTCCATCTTAGACATGGATGAAGGCTTAGCACCACCTGAAGCACCTAATTTGCGGGAAAACGAGACCACACACAGTACAGAATGAGCTCTACAGATGTTCAGACTTTATTTGATAGGTTTAAAATGGAATTAACCTTCTGACTCTGGAGCCACTTTGACTTTTAGATGGAAAGAAAAAGTAAGATGATGGTATTATAGTCAACTTCCCAGCTTTTACAAAACTTTCCACCTCATCTATCTGCAGAATATTGATTTTTCAGGCTCTGCTGTATAAATTTTATGTATTCATCTTATCCTTTTTTGTTTTTAGGATGTAACTTAATTGTAGTGATGATGAGGGTCCATATATTAAACAAAGCCATAAGCTCCTAAATGTGAGCTGAACGTGTGCATAAAAAAATGACCCAAAAACTCCGGAGGATTTCCTGCCGATCACAAATACCTTCTCTGGACCCTACTCAAGGGCAGATCTAAAAAGGTTTGGGTGGACAGACTGGGGCGCACACTCAAAATAGGCTGGCAAAATTGAAAATTATTTATTAAAAAAAGAATCAAATAGATAATGTAAAATATGTACATTATCTACAGTTTTCCAAATAATCATAAACAAATAATGAGTTACGGGGAGGTAAAGATCCATCACTAAACTGCCTGGCTGCAACTGCTACAAAACTCTAGTTAAAAAAATTTTATTAAAAATGATTATTTGGGTCAGTTTTCCTTGTGCTGAAAGTTCTATAGCAGGTACTGTACCTACCACCTTGTCACTCAGGGGGAGCTATACTGGTACTAACAACTGATTTACTGCAGTTTTTGATGGTATGCCTGTTTATTTTTCTGCACATTCACTTGACCTGTTGTGCACTGACGAAAAAGGTTTACAAGTTATACTGGCAATTAATTAGATAGAATTAAGAGAACTAGTACAGCAGACTTCTGGCTTTATTTTCCTATTCTTCCAGTCCTATTACAGGACATAGTGCTTTCCAAAACCTTCAGTGGAAACCATTAGGAAATTGCAGACCCATAAAATAAAGGAATATAAAAATCCAGCAAATTCTCAGTGAAGACCAGAAAGAGTGTTTGCTGAGGAAGACTGTTGAATGAGGTGGAAAGCAGTTTTTAATATTGATTTGGAACAATAATAACATTTAAATAATAAATAATTTAGTATATACTGTGATAGAAAATTCAGATAAAACAACACACAACTTTGTAACACAGAGTTTCAGTTGGAATAAATATTAACCATGAAGCAGCAAATTTACATTAGTGAAGCTGGAACACTAAATGTTTGACAGTTGTACTTGTTATTTGAATATCAAAGCTCTGTAGTTTGTAGTATACCATTGTGTAGTTTAGTAACTTATGCATATTGGTAATACAGTAAATATGTGGAATCCTTGTCGAACCAGTGTTTTGGATGGAAGTTCAAAGCAGCAGTCTGAGTCACATTATTTCCTCTATCGAGCCTGAAGAAGGGAAACTGCTGCTTGAAGAATCTGCCAATCACTGAATCAGTCAAACCTATCTTTGCCTTTTAGATGAGCCCCCTACCACGCACTCCGCCATTAGTTGTACCTCTGTGTGTGTGTGTGTGTGTGTGTGTGTGTGTGTGTGTGTGTGTCTGTGTGTCTGTGTGTACTTCCAAGTGCGCAACACACCCCCAAATTGAAGGCTTTGGACCGGAGTCAAGAGACTGCCCTCCTACTGCCACCTGGCATCATTAGAGGCTCTGATCCTCTAATCAACACCAACAAACACACTCTCCTCCCTCATCCTGCTCCTCCATCCATCCTCCCCTCCACCTCTCCATCCTGTGTCCCAGCCCCAGGCCTGGCAGCCTGCTGTGGGGAGCAGACTACTGGATAGTGTTTTCAAGGGGTTGGGGAGGGTGCTGTTAACCAGGTGGGTGATGATGAGAGCAGGCCCGGCTGCTGCTGCACTATGGGTGGTGCTGGAGGATCTGGAGAAGATTTAGAGAAAAAGGGGAGCAATCTACAAAAACTGCAGCAAAGTTCCAATGGCATATGTGATTTCCATTCACCAGCTCGCTGTAGAAGTTATTTTCTGCTTATTTTCTGCTACACTGGTAAGCCAGGGGTGGATTTTTTTGGATTTCTAAAGCAGGAAGAGGTTGCTTGTGTCATGTAGAAAACACGTGCTGCTCAGAACTTAAATGAGCTTGACTGGTTGAATGGTATTGGAGAGCATTTGAGGGAAAAGAGGAGGGTCAGGTGTATAATTGGAGACATGCATGGATCCAAACAAAAACACAAAGTGGCGTAACCAAGAGGAGAGAGTGACTCAGTCACTGGATTGTGCTTTCCAAAACCCCAAAGCTGGGGAAAAACAAACACTGCTTCTCTCTTTAGTTCCCCTCCAAACGGGATGTGAGTTATCGTACTCCAACTCCTCAATCTGACTGAAAGAAGCAATGAGGAGACAAGCTGAAGACTCGTGGGCCCTCAACAGCACATTTCCATGACTGCTATATCACAGTTCAGCCTCAGGTGACAAACAAGCTCATTTAATACCCCTCAACCCACACATGCACACACACAAACACATATACACACAAATACACCCAGACACTTACTGGAGGGGGAGCCACGGTGTGCAAACAGCTGGCTGCTGTCTGCAGCATAATTAGTGGTTAATAAAAGAGGCTAATAAGGACTTAGCTTCAATAGTCAATAGCTAAATGAAATTAGTCAGAGGAGAAGAGGATCAGCAGTGTCTGGCAGAATGATTGGACTGATAAAATGTGTGACCTACACTTGTCCTCCAAAGCTGTTCAAAGTGGAGAATGCAACTTTTTGTGTCAGGAGCTAGTGGAAAAAGAAATGAGAATATTGAAGGCAAATTTCTCTGCTACATTCATCTCTATTCGGACTTGTAGTAACATAGTAAAAACCATGAAAAGCACATTCAGGAAAAATAAATATGTGGCAACCTAAGCTCCACTTTTATTTTCAAGTGAAATCCAGTGTTAACAACAAATGAAGGCAAATGAAATTTCAATCACTCTCTGTTGTTTAGCACTAATTAGAAAATGTTACAAAAATGAACATGGTAAACGAAAACAGCTGTGGCTCACGAGGGTAAACAGGTTGTTCAGTAACTACAGGGTTAGGGGTTTGATCCCTGGCTCTCCTAGTCCATATGCCAAAGTGACCTTGGGCAAGACACTGGAACCCAAGTTGTGTGTGTGCCTGTATTTGTTACCTACAGCAGTTAGGTCCAAAAGATCCAGGACTTTTGATGAAAGCCCGTTGTAGTGTTAAGATTTGATTTTAGCGTTAGGGTTAGGTTCAGGTTTAGGTTTGGGTAATGATGTCACTGAATGTCATCACTTTGATGACCATGATGGCCAAATGCGCAAATGGCTTTTACAGCATTTCCTCTGACTCTTGATGGAGTGCATAGTCCAAACTTAAAACATCAGAATCTTCTACCATATTTTTGAAATAAAATAAATGAAAGTCATAGTACAATTCGACAATGTTTATAGTCACAAGTCTCATCAACATTCTTAGAGCCAAATAAACATAATCAGGGATCCAAAAATAATAAGCTTAGACTAAAAAATTATCCAAATATGTGGCTAAAAATAGAATATGAACTACAACTTTTCCTTCTTGTCATCAGTTTTCATTGGTGTTATGTCTTGGGGCTCAGTCTTTCACCATATCTGTTCTGTGTCTTGCCTATATAAAATTATGTTACAAGAATTGCGCAAACAGATAATCATGCAGCTACGTATGATGAAATCTTTAGCATGAAGAGGAATTATTAGAATATATTGTGGATGATCTTAAAATATTTGTTTACTTCCAGTAGGATAATATTTAAAAAAAACTAAACCATTGATGTAAGGGATACTGAGGGGGCGGCTGTAGCTCAGCTGGTAAAGGCAGTTGTCTAATATGTTATACAATACAGTGAAACATTATTTTTGCATTTTCAGTTTTAACACTAGAAATTTGCCATGACCTATACCTATTCTGAATTTATTAATTCAGAATTTAACTGAATTAATAAATGGTACATTTATAGGCAATTATTTATCAAAATAAGATTTAATTCTCACAATGTCAGTATCAAAATCAATATTAGTTCCAAACATGGAGGACACGTTATACAGCAGGTACATGCTAACAGAATTCACTGACTCTGCAGTTGTCAGCTGAAGTCTTCATATCCATAAATGCTCTACAGTGTTCATTACATAATGTTCTGATTAGTGTAACAATTATGCTCTACTCACCATAATGACTGCCTATAAAAACTACATCCACAGAATTAACAATTAAGGTATCAAGTGACATCTGATCTTCCAGTTTCTGCAACCACTGCAGTTCTGTGAAATACATCCAGTAACTCTTACCTCAATCCGATCCTGTCCTCTCTGTCTGCTACCTGGCATGTTGTGCTCCCTGTATCTTCGGCCTTCTCCCAGCCTAATCACTGCTGTGATTTATTCTCAGAACCTGAGGGCCAGAACACAAACAGTAAATATATAAATGGAAAACCTGCAAACTCCTACCATCCATAAAAATGATTAAAGCGTTTATTTTGGTTAACTCTGTGCCCTTCCAGCACAACTGACTTTGATTTGTCAGTTTAAACCAGATTCAGGTAATGTTCTGTGTTTTCTTCTTGGGATGCAGTACTGTAAATCAAAACCAGTATAGGTCTGAGTCTGATATAGTCCAACAAATCCGATACCCACGCAGGTCTTGGCTAAAACCTGTTGACAAATTAATAAGACTAAATATTCCTTAGGGGCCTGCACTGTGCTGGGTTCACCATGAACTCAGTGTAACAGCACACAGTTGTTTTATTCCCACCTAGTAAGCACTAATTCAGCCAGGGATGCAAAATGATGCAAGCCAAAGCAATCTGCTGAGTGTAGGTAGCATTTCCATTTAGCAGATAGCTGTGATCCTGCGCTGTCAGCTTTGAAAATCCTGTCAGCTGGCATGGCACAGGAACACAGGACTTTACAAACAAACATTTAAATGCTACTTATAGCTTAATGTATTTATACTAAACATCCTCTTTGAGGGCTGGTAATTTCAATACTGAAATTGAGAATTGATTCATTTTAGCTTCTAAAATTAAGTTAAGTTGATGTTTTTGTCATTTTTGCTTTTTGAAGTCAAACTAGCTGTGATATTTATTTGATCAAATATATATTTTCTGTTTGACTTTTAAAGCTGTAATAATCACTATTACGTCATTAAAAACTGATCAATGATGAAAGATATCACTAATAGTGATGAGATTCAGAAAATTTCAAACGTGTCTGTGGTTCCCCTTAGATCTGTGTATTTTGGCACCTTTCAGCTAATGGTTTTGGTTATTTAGCTCGCAACCTTACTCTTTAGTTTTAGACCTAATTTTCTTATTTCCAGCAAAAACTAGCAACAGCTTCCAGAGATAGGTCACCCTCTTCCCTTTTCACTAGACCCTTTTTTTCCCTAACATTAACAATGTTTTAGTTGAGTTACAGTTTGAAATGTAATTGTTGAGTTGATCTGTTGTTTTGATGAGTTATTTGTTTGGTATTTGTATTGTTTTGGGATTAGCGTCTGTTGGGAGGAATTTTCCATGTATTTCATTGTGGTGTTTATAGTGTGAAGGTAGAGTGGATCTGCAGGATAATCAAGAAAAGTACAAGCAGGTTTACATCATTAGTCCCTCTCAGCAATGACAGGCTGGGTGAGACCAGGTTAAGGGAGGATGAGTCGTATGAAGTATAGGGAAATTAAATACACTACATACAATACATACAATACTACATACAATAACATACAATTATATAGATGTAAGCACAGCCATAGTCACTGAAGTGGTTGCAGTAAATGAGATATTTAGACTTCATATTGTCCATTATTTAAAGTAACATGTATTTTCATGTGATTGATCTCACCCCATACTTATCTGTGCAGGTGGTAGGTTCCTTGCTGTGAGGTTGTGGTTTTTAAACAGTGCCATATATATATATATATATATATATATATATATATATATATATATATATTTAGTACATGCTCCGGCCTGCTGCTTCTTCAACATCCCTTTTTATAAGATTGCCAAATGTATATCCCCTCCCATTTATATGGAGGGACGGCCTGATGGTTCTGATAAACTCAATGTCCACACCCTCCTGGTGAGCTGGTGTTCACTTTATACAGTGACAACTAATATTGTGTTTGCAGCTTGTTCCCATAAGGTGCTGTTGATTAGACTCATCCAACACTACTGGTTAAGGGTCTACTTAGATTTGTGATTTTAAAATGCTTTGCAGTTTTGCTTCTCATTCACCCATTCACACACACTCACACACCCATGGCAGTGGATGCCATGCAAGGTGCTTACCTGGTAGCAGTTTTTGCCTCAGTGTTTTGCCCAAGGACACTTTGACACATAGCCAGCACCAGTCAAACCACTAACCCTGTGGTCTGTGGAGGATTGCGTTACAAAATGTGCTATAGCTGCTCCAAATCCTGCTAACAGGGCTATTGATGAGATTAATTAAGTCTCCTGCTAACACTAGAGTTACATGTTGTGTCTTAAAGCCTTGCTTATATACTGTAGAACAAAAACACATTACAGGAAAAAGGTTCATACAATCTAGGGGTCATCTAGGCAGCTGAACTGCAATAACTTTAGCTTTAAAGAAAGGTTTTTGACTCCTGCTCAATAATGTGTTTAGCATATACAACACTTTTGCTACACTTTGCTATTTATCTATAAATAAGGGTGAACATGATAGTGTGACATAGTTTGGACATACTATCCAATATGCAGCTTACATAAATGCAGTTTTCCATATCAGAAAACTTATTATTCAAAACTGATTATTTATGTGTCTTAAAATATGCCTGGAGGGGCTCTTTAATTTGTGTTGCTCACCTTGTGTTGTGAGTCACCCTAAATGGAGACATCCAATTTCACAGTAAGGTGTCACTCGCAAATCATACAGCTTGCAGCAATCAGGAATCTGGCCAGGATCAACATCCACCCATACAGATGGTTAAAAAAATTAAGTAAAGCAAGCTTTTTAGAAATTCTGTATTAATTTATGCATATGTAGCTAACTGTCCATCCAGTGGGTAATTAGATGTTGTTCCTTGGAAAGGTCTGGTAATACATCCCGCACTGTACATGCTCAGCTGCGGTGTTAGGAAGAGAATAAGTCACAGGGATACATTTCCACAAACATGTCAGTCAGTAGAAAAACTGTTTAATGAAAAGTGACAGGCAATAGTAGCAATAGCTTACCCACATTAACATAAGCATCATTCCAGTTGTCAAGTCCCTTCTCTACTTTATAGGTATTTTTACATCAGGATAAACCTAAGGAATGGAGCAACCATGAAAACAAACAATGGTTCTGTTTTCTCTGGCAGAGAGCTTCTGTTAGGTAGGGAACGAGAAGAAAAAGAGAGGAAAAATGAAGGGAAAGAAAACAACCATGGCTGCTTTTCTGGCAAGGCCAAGAGATGCGGTGGTACGGAGCTGAAAGCAGAGCCAGCACATCTACATGTCATCTCTGTTTAGACACACCTTGGAGAATGTGACCTCTTTCCAAGCCTGGCCTGGCAAGTGGTCCACAGCGGAGGGAGGGAAGGCCCCACATCACAGCTAACCTGTGCCAGAAAGCTACCTCCCACTATGTATATGGCTGCATATGTGTGTTCATGACTCACTACAAGCTCATTATCTGTGCATTTGCCTGCAAGTTTGTTGCTTACCAACATGGGCTGTGGTACGACAAGCACTCACCGGATCCACTACTTCACTGTGAAATATTGGTGGGATTTGTCAAAGCATCATTAACATCATGGTCAAAAAAGCACTGCCCCTCTGCCAACATATGTAAGTTTCAGAAGTTTTGATGCTATTTTGTAAGAAGAGGTGACATCCGCGAACGCACCATACTGATGGAAAAAGTCCTGAGGGGAAAGCATGTCAGAAATTATTGTACAGAATGTGCGATTTAAGATGGCAGCTTAGCAGCAAGGGGGCACCCGTGGTGTCCTAAGGTTGTTGGAAGACAATGGGAGATGAGGTGTAGAGTAGACAGCCAGGCGAAAAAGGCATTCACCTGTGTATGGAAGGATAAGCAAGCCGCCAGCCATACAAAGTATAGACACAGCAGAATCTTACTCCCTGCCCACCATTTGGCCTCCGGCAGCGAGGGATAACTGAATTACAGTAGCAGCAAAAAAGCTAATCTCACTTCCTCTGTGGGGGTCGCATGTGTGTGCGCTTGTACGCCTGTCTGTGTTGCGATCATTTGTAAGGCCGTGTGCATTCGTTCAGGCTCAGCATGGATTTTGGAAAGCATGTTATTCTGACAGTGAGAGTGTATGTTTACTAGATGAAGATACAGGCTCACATCCAACAGTCATGCAGGGACCAGAAGGGGAAGAGTAATGGAGCTGAGCAGCCCACAAGTGTGCATGTGTGTGGACATCACTTTCGTCTTTGGGACCATGACATCACTGCATGTTCGGTAATGATTTGGGTTGACATTAGAGAGTAAGGGTTAGAGCTAGGCAAGTAATGTTAAAGTGGGGGTAAGTGTCCAGGGAATTAATGTAAGTTATTACGCTCAATATACTCAGATGTGAGTGTATTGAGGCCAACTTATAGTTATGTAGTTTAGTTTAAGGTCAGAATTAGATTTAACTTTGTTTTGATGGTTAGTATAAAGGGGTAGAGAATCCATAATCTTAATGTCCTCAGTACAGTACTTCCACATAAATGTGGGTCATTTGTCCCAAAAAATTTATTTATTTTAGTAAGATACGATGCTCAAATTAGCCTTTAAAACATAATAGAGCTGGGAATGATGGGAATTACAGTTCCTTTCCAGCCCCCCAAAAATTGTGTGTTAAAACGGGTACTTTCTTAAAGTAGAGGAGCACATTTTTTCAAGTGTATCTTAAAACAAAGGTCAGGTGAACACATGAACACTAGAAGTATGACTTGCTGTAACCAGTTCTCCTGCTCACCCTGGCCACCAAGATATGTTCTTAAAGCCTTTTTAATGGAAGTGATAGGGGCCAAAATCCACTGTCCTTTGTGTAAAAATCAACTGGATATTTTCCAAAGTTAAAGTCCTTTAAGTATAAAATTCTTTCCTTGTTATTCTATCCACAGTGTGTCCCGGTTGAGATGTAGTGAAGGGAACGTTTAAATTAAAACACTACAGCACTGGACGATATGCGTGTGACTAAATATATATATCAGTCACATTAAACAAGTATCTTAAAGGACTGTACTGACAGAATGAATGGTTACTGTAAAGTAGAAGTTGTTTCAGTGTTCATAAACACCCGACTGTTGTTTTAGGTCAGAATTGGGGAAAAAAGTGAATATGTCCTTTACTGTTACAGAGTAATTCACATTAGAATTGAGCTTCAGGCTCCTGTGGGAATGTCATCTGCCTTAGGACCCATCAATCTACCCTATTGGTTGTTACTATTGGTCCCTGCAGCTGACACTGAACTTGATGAGTTGTCATCTAACAGAATAGGTCAACTAGTAAAGACCTCGAAGATTTTCAAGAAACAGGTGGATAACACAAACTGGAATAAATAAAAACATTAAAAAGAAGAAATAACCTTCTGTTAATTGTTATTGAACAGATTATTGCTATCATGCTAAAATTAGCCTTAAAAACAAAGGACACTCTGATGATGACGACGATGAGAATGTTATTTAGTGAACCAAAGTAACAGAATTAATGTAAGTCACAACCAGAGAAAAAGTCTTAACTGCAAAAATATGTTGATTTTAACCTCTGGTGACCAATGAATAAATGTAATTGAATGAAAATCAGTCCAGCAGCTGTTGTTTTAACTCTGAACCAAAGTGGTGGGCAAGAGTGAACACTTTTCAAACATGTTCATTAAAGCAGATTCCTTTACATTTCTGAAATAAAATAATATCCAAGCAACATTACATACATTAATTATCTGTAATGGTTTATCCTGTTCACAGTTGCAGGGGGCTGCTATAGGACGAGAGGCAGGCTACACCCTGAACAGGTCACGACAGAGTCACTACAAGCAGAACATGCAAACTAGACAGAAAAGCCACAGCCAGCCAGGATTCAAACTGGAGCTCTTCTAGCTGTGAGGCAGCAGCACTAACCACTCCACCACTGGGCTACTCTGCAACACTACATTGCCTACATGTTGTGTGTGCTAATATAACCTAACTGTATGGGTTTGAGGTCATGTGCAGGCCCACATCCCATCAGACATGAAGACTGCAAGTGTCTCTTTATGCCAGAAGAAAATAATGGCTGTAGCTTCAGCCTTGACAGCATGCCCACTGATATATAATTCATCGACTTGTTTGGAAAAGTTACATACTGGAGCTGTAACAAAGAGGCATTGCTTTCATCACCCTTTTTGGACATTCAGCCTCACCCTGGAGCCCGAACAAAACAGCGTTGCTGTTTCCCCTCTTGCTGCAGCACACTCAGAACCGGCTGACTGGGTAAGACTGGAGACCAGGTTCTTGTCTAAACGTCTGAGAGGCATAGCATGAGTGTTTGTCGTTCTGCCACAGTCTCCCTGTAGTTTGTATTGTGGGTTCAGCATGTGTTGTGGTTGCGATACAGAGACAGAACATGTTGGCATTCCCCCCCACACAGAGAAAGCCAATCGTGTGAGATCTGAGTGTTTGTCTATGTGTGAATGCTTTCTTGTGTTTACATGTGTGTGAATGCTGTAAGCTGATGTTTGCTGCTAAATGTCAGCAGCTGGCAGATCATAGATGTGAGTAAAAGGCAGTGAGCACCTCCTGGATTCAAGACCATTTTCTTGGCAGAGATACAGTTGGCGGCCAGTGACACAACCATCTGACTTCTGGAGTGTTTAGATGAGGATGAAAAACTGAAAATTTCACTATATTGTCCAGATTTTGAATGTAGCTATAAATATGTCTAGCAATAAATTCAGGAGGATTGAAGCAAGGGCAGAGGTTTGAGCTCAACACAACAAAGATGTTCTTCGTCAGCCTGCATGACCTCTCTAACCTGATATTGCATTTTTTGCAAATCAAATAATCCATAAATTAGGACATTTTCATGGGGTTTCATGGGAAATTATATAATTTCTAATCCACTCATGTTATGTTTACTCCTGTTGGCAATGAGACTGTTTGACTACAGATTACAGCAGTGATTTTACGTAGTCAGCAGGTTTTTATTTTACATCAATGTGGCTACTGAAGTTCGCTATCCGTTCTATATAATCTAAATGATAAAAAAACTTAGAAAATATAGGTTTAGCATGGGCTATATTGCTTTATGTGTGCTGTAGAGTGCAGGCACTATAGGATTTAAGGGAAGTCATCTGATAATAAATCCTCCACCATTAACACCTATACAGGTTGTTTCTCCTTATCCTCTCATACGAAACATAGAATCCATAAAATTGGAGGAAGGCAGGCGTCTGTTGAAATTGCTCCCCTTTTTGGATCAGGCAATGGATTACAATGGTGCCAAAATGGGTTTAGGCACCAAATAAATATGGTTATAGTTAGTAAAGTTATGGTTTCATTATGTGAGTCACACGACTGCAACAACAATAGCAGCAGTTTCACAGTGGACTCCTTTCCTGTGGAAAACTGTGCTTCCTGTGTTTTTTGACCCATCTGACCATCCCAACTCTCTCATGACAAGCATTTTAGGCTCTAAATACTATGTGACAGTCATAAGTTCATGACGGCCATTAGATGTCACAAAATGATGATACGTATATGTTGGTCATTGTATTTTACAGGAAAGGCTTGAAATAGGGGCTGGCAGCCCTAACTTACTGTTGTCAGCACAATCACCACCAGGTATCACCCCCTTTGTGTCTTGGAGTAAGCACATTATTTGCACATAATTTGAGCCTTCAACATATGCAGTGAAATGCTGCCACACCCAAATTGGTCGTCTTGTAGATGGAGCCTCAGGGAGGGAACACTCTGATAATCTAATGTGACTTCACTCCAAAGGTTTGCTCAAAAATTTAAAGGGATACTTTTGTCCTTTCAAAATATTCGAAGGGACACACATCTTAGCCCTTGAGATGTTTGGGTTCACAGGCAAAATAAATCATGTTCACTTACTGCAGATATGATGCATTCTGTTGTCATGTTTCCTGTTTCCTTACACAGCTTTTCAAACCTAGTATGCACAAACACACACACTCTCACAGAATTTGACCTCTCCTTTTCTCATCAGTGGGATCAGCCTGTTTATCATATGGTTCAATCTGAGTCATACTTGTTTGCACTGCTGGTCATGTTGGCCCGACTCAACACAGCTCCAGTCTGTTCAGTCAGTTCTCGAGCCAGGAGGTGAAAAAAATGTGTCCAGGTCAACAGTTTTTGCTCTAAAGCTTCAAACTGTTGCATTTTATTTTTCACAAAGACAAAGGTGAGAGCACAACAGCCTCGACATAATATGTTCTTTTAATAAAGTTACAAGAGGTTAAAACAATGCATTTAAAAATGAACTAAAAAATAACCTGTCATGTATATTGGTTATAAAAAGCAAAGTTTCTATTTGAAAATTGACTTGCATATCTATCTGACAGTTACTTATATCTCTCTGTACAATAATGAACCACTAAAGTTGTACTGATTCCACACAACTCAAGGCAGACACATTCCCTTTCATGGACATCACAGGCTGAACTGAATGCAGGAAAAGCGAAGACGTTCTTTTATTTTGCTTTGATTTTTATGCCACATCTTAGCAATCTAATTTTATTCATTAATTTCTCTCCAGATAAATCTGTTTCTACATTCACAGTAACTTCCTCACTGGTTGACAGTGGCTACAGAGTTCTGCTCTCAGAAGCCTTCTGTGTATTTCACACAGCCACACTGAAGGCAGCGAAATCACCAGAGGAGGAGAGCTAAAACCTGTGCGATAAAAACGTCCTCTTAATCTTAACTTGAAAGCCACGACAGAGGGGAGCCTCCCCTCGGAAAGAAAAACAGGCGGATTATTTCCATTTGAAAGAACATGCCAAATTACACAAACGTGTTTTCAGCCGCTCTTTTTTTTAAAGTGGCAACAGATGGAGGCTGGTCAGTGTTGTGAGCAGGTTGGAGTTGAAGCTCTGCTGCCGCTGTGTTTCCTGTGTCTGCTGCTGTTTATCAGCACACACAGGTAGCCCAAGAATCCATTATACAGAGCACAGATCTTATTCAAGCGTACACAAAGAGAAAATCCTGCCCAGGTGTGTGCTGTCTTTCACAGATGTTCTTTTTTTCATTTCCTGTTTTGAATACAGGCTATAGACTTAAAAGGTAGCAGCTGCTGCATAACTTATCTCTACAGGAGTTTGGAACAATGCGCAGAGAGTGATTAGACAAGCGAGGAAGGAAGTTGGACAGGTGAGTGTTTGTGTAGATAAATGAAAGCTTGAGGTTTATTTCAGCCGCTCTCCAGAGCCAATATATATATCTGTCAGAACAGATATATATATGTTTTTATTGTCTTGGTTTAGCTAATTCCGGTCCAAAGGCATATACACTAATATACTTTACATGTCCTGGCATCGTTCAACAATCACCAGGGAGGAAATAAAACCCACAATGAATTGCTGCTCCTCATGTTTAGTGTCAGACCCTCAGTCTGTAACCTGCATTAACTTGTTCACCTGTGCAGTAGGCCTCCGTTATTTTCCAAAACAAAAAAAAGATCAAAAACACATCAGTCAGTCTGGTGACATTTCTTTATTACAAAATGCTTGGTTGAGACTTTAGGAAACGATGGCCCAAGTGCTCTGAATCGCTACAATCACACCAGAGCTCAAACACGTGTGGACTTTGTGTTATTCCTGTACTTGAAATGGTTTTTCTACTACAATTCAGAGACGTGCAGTTAGGTTCAAGCTACATTTTGCAACCTTTACAAGCACTCAGGTGGGAGTGTGTCTGCCACGCCCTCTCTCTTCCTGCCCTGTAAAAGTTTTACTTTATTTTTACACTCCACTATTCTCTGCGCAGCCCTTCAGAAAGTTGAAGATATTAAATAACAGTAAATAATTAGCTACCAAACTTACTACTCAAGTGGAAATCATTGCTCTTCTGTGATTGGTCAGCCTCACTCAAACAAAATTTAGAAGTGAATATTTCTGCACTAAATGTACAGCAGCTGACGTACAAGGTACTCATCTGACCCACCGGGAGCTACTTGGGGCTTGGTGTCTTGCCCAAGAACACTTCAACACATAGCCAGGAAGAAGTGAGAGTCAAACCTATGACCCTGGAATGGCTGCCTTTTCAACTAAGCCACAGCCACCCCTCTTTATCACTACATCACTGCCAGTGTGTCACATGAGTCTGTGTCACATTTCCACATAAATATAAGTGTTATCTTTATGTGCATATTTCTATTTTAACAAATATCTGAACAATTTTAACTGGTGGCTCTAAATTGCTAGCAGGTGTGAATGTGAGTGTGAATGGTTGTCTGTCTCTCTGTGTCAGCACTGTGATGGACTAATGACCTGGGGCAGCTTCCTAGTAAGGAATGGCATCCAGTGTAAAACCTGTACTAAATTAACATGCAGGCTAAATTCTGATCTAGTGTGTCCCAACTGGATTAGCCAAAGAAAAGAACAAAAATGGGTTATTTTAGAATTTTGTCTTACAGTCAAAGCTACATCCTGGTAAAGATACAGCACGTTATTCATAAAACATTTTAGCCCTTAAGACAGCTCCTAAGATGAAAACTGTTAAGTTTTTTTAAGTTGTGAAGAAATGACAGATGCACATCCAACAATGCAGCAGTGATGGCCCAGAAAGATCCCACAAATTAGTACAGTGCTTTCACAGTCGTATATTGTGGTGCAATACATTTTATTTCCAAATTCCATTTTGCACTTTACAGGCTCACAAACGTGTTTGGACTAAGTGGGTTTCCTGGTGTTTTTGCACATCTGCATCATCACATCAGAAAATGAGGACATTTAACGTCAGCGAATGAGAAGCAGTAAAGATGATGAAATAGGATGGTTTTTAAAAATGCTTTTTTATGGGTAGGTTATAGTTTTGAGTGCTGTTGACCTTTATTCATTATAAAGAGTGTTGTTCGTAATATTTAATTTACTTTTATTGATACAAATTGAGTGGACAGTATTTAAAACACCTCAGTATAGCACAATATAATTCAACACAACTAACTGTGCCAAAAAGACTAGAAAATTAAATCAACAAATCTCCAAATAATTAGAAAAATGGGACACAATAACCTTCATGAAGGTAAAGTTTATTTCATGGATGTGGTTTTATTCACCATTAGTTTCAGATATAACACTCTGGTTTTCCTATCATTCACAAAGAACGAGTATTAGCAACAGACACCTCTTTCACCTCATTCACCTTCTGGTTTTAATTATTACACACACGCACACACACACACACGGGTCCCTCTTCTTTGCCCTCCATCGGTTCTCTTCACCAGCTCAGATCAAGAGTAGTAATCAAGAGCTGGAGGCAGACAAGAGGCCATTTACTCAGGTGAGGAGTAGAGAGATTGGGGGCCACTTCATTGGATGCAAAGCGTAGCCCAAGGGTGCCACTCAATCATCTCCAATCAGGAACCCCACCAGAGGTCTCAGAGCAACATAACACATCCATCCTTTGTTTTCTTTTTTTTTTTTTTGTTTTTTAGAAAAGTAGCATTTGCCAAGAGAGGTGGGGGAAAAAAGAAGAAGGGGAAAAAGAGGGAAGATGAGGATTGAAGTTGATCCCTTTGTGAATAAACCAGCCTCTGAATCTAATTTTGGTGAAAAGAGAGAGTCAGCACGAGGGTGGTGCTGTAAAAAGCCAGGTTCAGGCAGATGAATCAGGAACAGGAGAAGCCTTGGGTTGGTGAGATCAAAGATGGAAAGGGAAGAAGGAGAAACTGTTGAATTATTTTGGAGGTGTTTGAGGGGTATTTTCCATCTAGTGTAACATGTCTAACCTCACCGGGGCATATTCTGCCAGGTCTACAGTGCGTGTGAGCCACACTCATGTAAACGAAGAAAGATCAAACACCAAAAGGCCTTAACCTCTGATTCTCATTTGCATTTTTCTGCTGGGAGACTTTACCTTTCTCTGTGCAGTAAGTCCAATTTCCTGGATGGCAAGAAGGAAGCCTTTTTGAGACTTTTGAGCTCTCTTCTAACATGCACACTTCTAGGCTGATGTCACTGACTGTTACAATGATTACTCAAATCAAATCAGAGAAGGCTGGACACTGACATGGCATTGGCAGCATGGTGGGCTGTGTATGGTTAAATCCTGTTAAATGCGTCTCTGAACCCTGAGTGGAGGTGGTGACCCAGAACCACCATATGGCTCCGCAGCACCTATTGCCCTGGAGAGGAGCCACCCAGCCATCATGACTTCCTGTGTCTGTCTGTCTGTCTGTATGTGTGTGTGTGTGTGCATGTGAGGACAGACTGGCTGGAACAGCTGTCTCCTGAAAATTTCTCTGGGGAATGTCTGACCCAATGCCTCTCAGGTGATCTTGATTATTTTTTTTTCTTGTTCCAAAATCTGCAGGATAGAGGATTTTTTTATGTCACCTTTGAGATTGACTACTTTTTTGGTCAGTTGTATTAATGATACAACAGATTTCCAGGGCTTGGTATCAACACCCATCAAACCACTAAATATGGTTGGATTTTAGCAGTAGAAGATAACACAGCCATTCCCACTTTGGCAGATTGAATTTTCAAATTCCCTTTGATGCCACAAAATCTTTTCCCATCCTTAACACAGGCTCTCTTATGATAAGTAGGAATATTGATTGAATCTCAGCAATTGGACTAGTGGATGTAATTTGAAGGTTAGTGTTAGTGAAGTTATAGTTGTGCTGTTCATCTAAAGCAGGGCGAGTCAGCTGCTCCACACACAGAGCGGAGCTGCAGATGTCACAGCCCAGGGGAGGAGAGGAGATAGAGCCCAGCTCAGGTGAGACACTCACGTTAACAATGTCTGTTTGTTACTGTATCATTACGCACAGTTTAAACTCACTAAGTAAAAAAACAATAAAAGTTGTTTCACTAGTCAAACCGTAACAGTAATGTCAGCTCTGCTCATGGTCTATCCGCTGTCTGTACTAAGGTATGTGTTGAGTTATGGGGTTGTTAGGAAACAGTTTAGCCTTATATGTCACTTAACTTAACAACAGAGTAGTTGAACTACATCAGAGAGAGAGAAAAAAATGATCAGTGATAGTGACTGATTTCTATTTTCTTTGTTCTTCTTTATCCAGTGATTAATGTCAAGACTATTTTATATTGAGTCTATGTGACCTTGCTGTTTTCACACAGTTGCCAGTTTATTAGGAGTTTATCAGTACCATGTGTCCAGTCCTGTGTCCTGTGTTGGGTAGAAGATTAAAATGTGAAAAATGTTCCTTTACAGTAAAATAAAATGTAACTTCACAACAACAAAATTATGGCCACTGAAAATGGTGAGTGACTAGTAACTTTGGAAAACCGCTAGCCACAGTCAATGCTGAGCGAAAAAAGTTAATGTTAAGCTCTGCAGATTTCCCAGGGCCATAGGTGGTGCAAACCAGAACATCATGTTTGTGGAGGCCAAATGATTTTTAAAATCTTTTTTTAAACATGAAAACCATTGAGTAAAGACATTTCTGTTGGTTTAAAAAAAATTTAAAAAAATTTCATGGTAATTAACATTAAATCCCTGAAGTGAAAAGTGGCTAATATTGCTTTGTTTGTTTGTTCTTACATTTTTAATTCAGCATTCTAATACTAAGTGATATAAAGTCCCACTGCAAAAAAACTACACACAAAATAAAAAACATGTTGAAAAGAAACGGTGTGATGAATCGAAGGGGCCATGTGTATTTCTGTAATCCAAATGATGATCTGTGTTGTGCCTGTATTGTTCTATTAGCAGCTGTAAAATGTTTGCTGTTCCTTCTGTAATGTTGTAATGTTGTTTGAAATTTGCCACCACATGGTGTCTCTGTGGCCCGGAAAGGCAAAAAAACCCGTCCAGATTCAAACGAAACCTCCAGGCTCCTTCATCACTTTTCACAGAGCACAAGGGGTTAAACTGGATGAAAACTGTATGTACTTGTCTTCAGCTGTGACAAAATAAAAGGCAGGGGGATAGTGGGGCTTTGTTTTTGACTCTCAAGTGTGATTGGGGAATGGGATCCACTTTCCCAGCCTGTCAGACAACAGGTGCTCCTGCCAGTTGTTCTTTTGTCCCATTCCGCTTCTTGCGAACTGAATGTGGAGCCAGCACCTGTTAACATTCCTCAGCGGTTGTGAAAGAAACAGAAATGCAGCAGAAAGAAATGCTGAGCTGAAATACAGATTTCTCACACAGAAAGAAAACAACTGATATTCCACTGATTTTAAAGACAGTTCCAATGTTTCCCTCTGTACATAGACAAAATCACACTTATCAACTGCAATCGGTGGGTATTATGTTAAAATGGACGGGGGTTTTAAAGTAAAAAAAATCATGATAGCAATTTCAAGTTACCAAACCAATTGAGTTGTGCATAGCTTGACTCAATAAATCATTACTATCCCTTCAGTTAGGACAGTTTTGAAGTCAACATTTACCTGAGCTGCACTAGCACATGAAATAACTGTCCCAGCTGACCAAGAATCCCTGTTGCTCGAGTTGTTGTTCGGGGCATATTAAAAGTAGGGTGGACCCTGGGTGTTGCTCGGCTCAGCTCTGGCCACAGCTGTGTGCGGCTGTGGAAAGGCTCTGATGTCATGTATAATGGGAGTCCTCAGGGATGTGGGAATGGAGAGATGAGGGTTGAGGGATGAGTAAGGGGCTGAAACCAGATCCCTGCCCTGCGCTATGGTTTGCTTTGCCGCTCAAACTGTTAATGTGGTTAATGAAGGTTAATGTGGAGCCACCTGCTGCATGAATAGTGCACATCTGATACTGTTGCACGAACAACAAAAAGAAAACAGAAAATGAATCACAATCATCAGGTTCTTAAAACTTCTTTACATTTTACATAAAGTGAATGTTACATAGGTTGATATAAATCACGTGCGTGCTTTTGTATTAAGTATATTGCATGTGTGAGAGCAGGAAGAAGCATGAGGAAGGAAGGAAGGAGGCTGACAGTTACTGTGACTTAATACCACTTGATATTTCATGGCTGGGGGAATGTGACGCCACTCCCTGCTTTATGGAGCTGGCCTGGGTTATTTAGCTGGATGGAGTCCTGCCCAGAGGAACAGCTGAATGATGTCATGCAGCACACACACACACACATACACACACATGCATATACACATAACCATTTTCTTTATCTCTATTCAATCAAATTGTAGACTCGGACTGGAAGTGTTGTTTTAGCTTGGTGTGCAGTTTTTGGATTGTTTGTACAGAGTGGGATGTTGAGTAATTGAAAGGTGAGCATAAACAGGGGGGAGGGGTTTACAAATAAGATCCTGGAGGGGGGCTCAGGGGAGCAGATGTGTGTTTGGGGTGCAAGATGACAGACTAAGGTGGGTGTTTTCAAGGGTCCCTCTGTGTGCTGGCAAACTGACCTCACAGGGCATATGGCTGTGCAGATGCGGGTGTGTGTGAGATCGTATGGATGGTTTGTGCATGCATGATTCGTCCGCACAAATCAATGTCAGGCTTCAGTGTTAATGGATAGAATCAGGTTCTCCTCTTCTCCCTGCTGCTCCCTTTGAGAGGAGCGTCAGTTAGCATATGAGGGCCTCACTTCACTCCTCCATAAAAGAACCTAAATATGGAAACAGTGATTGGAAATTGTTTAGACAACCTGAAATAGTTTATCCTCGGGCTGCACACAGCTCACAGATCAAAGCAGAGGAAACATGAATCATAGCGATTTTCTGTAGGGAAACAAACCCTTCGCCTCTCTTCCTTTTTGACATTCACACTGGCACAAATAAGATTGTTAATGAAAACAGAGAAAAAGGCAAAGACATGAGAGAGGAAGCTTTCTCTCTTGCCTTCATTGCTAGTGACTGCTTTGTTTGATCACACTCTAGTTGACATCATGTTACCTGTGACTTCACTCCCACCAGTAAATTGTCTCCTATTAATAAAGACTGTACTGTCACCCAGAGTCAGCGAGGAAAAGTCTCCTGAGAAAGAAGCTCCTCTGAGTTCACTCTGCTTTCTCTTCTCACTCTTTCCTCCCTTTCGTTCACCCTTTTCCTTCCCTCCTCTCCATAAACACCAACTCCACAGCTCTCCTGGGACACTGCATCTATCACACATTCTGCCTCCTCTGCTCAGCGATAACTGATCCACTGTCTAAAGAGCATCACTCTCCTCCAGCCATCTCAGCTTACTCTCTCCTGGGACGGGCCAGGAGAAATAGTGCACAGTGCAGATTGAAAACTGCAGAATGACAGTTTAGTGCCCCCAGAGATGATCCTCACTGGCCGAAACATTTCATGTTCTGTCTAACAAATTACCTTAAAGCTTACTTTGTCTTTCTGCTTTCCCATTTAAGTGATTTGATTAGGATTTTGAAGTAGGCATAGCCATCTTTGAATTCTCTGTTACATAGTTCCCTTCCTAAAACCATGTAGAAATTGCAAAAAAGATGCATTAGACTTAACACTTCTGGATATTATTTGTAGAAAAAAAGAAAAAGTTTATGCAAAATTTTCAATGGCAACATTTTCATCCTCATCATTTCTATACTGCTTTTTATTTCCTCTCCATCTGTCAGCAAACAGACCAGAGCGGCTGACTCACTCAGTTTGAGGGAAGTGAAGCAGCGTTGATGTCATCTTGATGGACAGTAAACACAGCAGGCATGGCATCAGTCCTCAGACGCATCACTCTCAGTTGACAAAGGTGCAAGGTGATGTCAGCGTATGATAAAATCATTATGCAGGCACATCTTCCAGTGTGTGATGTCAGCACGCTCCTGGCATGACTGAGGACAGTGAAACTAGTTTCCCATTACCTAAAATGTGGCGAAGGTTGGAAATACATGATGTAAATATGTTGCTCATGTTTTTATCCATTACACAAGAGGAATTCTTACTGTCTTGGAAACACCTTGGAGAAACTGAAGGGCAAGAAAAACTTTTTTTTTTAGTCCTTTGACCTTTTATTAATATTAAACTAGGATAATAACAGTGTTTTTCTGTGTATTTTTCATTACCACAATTGTTCCTAAACATAAGACTGTTCTATTTATAAATTGTCTGACAGAAAACCTTTTGTTCAGAGTTTTGGGCCCATTGTACCAGCATCAAACGTACAGACAAAAGTTACAGCTAAATGACTTGGAAGTGGCCTAAAATGTCATTTATGCAGCAATTGTTCATCAATGCAATTGTTCTGACACTGGGCAAGGCCGAGCCCGAAACATTTGTGACAATGCACTTCGCTGAAAGAATTGGGAACACTTGAGCGTTCCTATTCTTCCCAATAAAATGTTTTTCACCACATTTTCAGCAACTGTTACTTTAGATGGGGATCACACCCTAGACTAACAAGTTCCTCTACGTGGAAGTTCTTTTTACTATAAAACACGATACTGTGTAAAGGTTTTTGGCATCTTAGTTGTTTAGATTAAGCAACACTAAGTATTACTAAGACTACACCTTAGTTCAAATTAGAAACAGATGCTCACACACTGATACCAAGACCCATTTCTCCCATTTATTAAAGGAATAGTTCGGGCCTTTTCTAAAATATTCATATTTTTAACAATCCCCATACAGACACTAAAACCAATAATGAATGGCCTCTACCCATATTTAGTGTCATATGTAGTGCATTCTAGGTTAGCTTGTTGGTCTCTGACAAAGATTTGCTTAGCAAAAAATATGAATAAGCCAGACACACTGCTCCACTGCGTGACATGTTTTGTTTTTTGGATGTAATGTGGATGTAATCCACTAAACTGTGCATGTGAAAGATCTCAGGTGGAATTATGGGTAATCAGATCATTTGACAACATTTTTTTTAAAAACTGGTCTAAGAATTTTGCCCTGAAGAAACATGTTATTCAGTTGAGCGTTGTACCTGCATGTGGGTTAAACAGTTTGGACAAAAAAGGACGTTTGTGGAGATGAATAAGCAATTTCAGGTTGCAGACTGACAAATGTTGAAGTTATTTTTGAAGAATCAACTAACACACTCACATTTCAAATCACAGTTAACTTA
The DNA here is from genome assembly GCF_033026475.1 of Channa argus. Lineage (NCBI taxonomy): Eukaryota > Metazoa > Chordata > Actinopteri > Anabantiformes > Channidae > Channa > Channa argus. The sequence goes on along the minus strand of NC_090215.1, from coordinate 5,315,361 downwards.
TTGATGCCAACTTATTAATTAACTCAATAATGTTAGTTGGGAAATTATGATCTATTCAAGAGAGATTCTAGTTTGTATTTAGTTCCAAAAATTGGAAATACACAAGATGAAAGAATACCAATTTACAACTCACACAATCCTTACTATAGTATTTGCACAGCAAAGGCACAGCTGCATCTTCCAAGAGAGGTCAAATAAACCAAATATGGTTTCTATGTGAACAAGTAAGTGAATAAACAGTAAGCTCTGTCTTTGTATTTACTCACAAAGGGTACACCCCATAGATATGCCCTCTCTGTGATTGGCACCTCAGACCATATTGTGTGCCACTTCAAATATACCTCTACGGATGGTCCATTTCATGGTCACTTCAAAATACAAAGCATGTAGGATTTAGCATCACTTTCTGTGTCGCTCAAGTAAAAGCAGGCTGCGCTCTAACAAGCTTAATGTGGGGAAGAATTACTCTTTTGTGTCCTCACAGACAGGCTGAGCTTCACGGACACTTGGTCCTGACCCTGGGCAGGTGTGCAGACTGCCCCTCCCCCACTCCTGGGGCTCACACAGTTATTCACTTACCTACTCAAAAAAATAATCGACATTCTCATAGAGCGTCTCGTGTTCCAGTGAAACAAGAGACTGGCAACAGATCTATCAACAAAAACTCATGAGGTAATGACATACTTAACTCCCTGGTGTGTGTGCATATGTGTTCACATATGTGTGTGTTGGCACATTTACATGTGCACTCACCCATTCGCATGTGCACAAAATACAGTATGTCTCCCTAGCCACTCTGCAACTTTTCCCTCGCCTCATTTGCTTCATGGTGAAGGGACTGATTAAATATTTAAAGTATGGAGTACTTTCCCTTGGCATCAGGTGTAAGTCACCCCTGTAATCTCAGATAGCCTAGTGCATGGCACAGTAATTATAGTCAAGTTAACTGCGAAGCAGATCTACGACAGGCTCTGTTCTTTATATCTGCTTACATGCTTCTTGCCCTGTTGCCACCTTCATATACTCCTGTATAAATGTAGCCTTTTTGCATCCATTCATGCAAGACTCATGACAGCGTTTTGTTTTGAAGATAGAAGGCAGCAAAATGGTTGTGTAAACATTCCTAAAAATTGGATTTAGATAATAAGGGAAATAAATTCCTGCTGCTTTTTACATTTGCTATATTGGTACAATAAAAGAAGGTGCCTCAAGTTAAGTAGTGTCACAAAAAAAATATTTGCCTTTTTGTTATTTGTTAATTGGACAATCGTGACTCGTAAACTATCTGCAAAGTACTGAGAGAACCCAATGATGGAAATATTGAACTTAATTTTTTCATCTTCATTTTTATGTAACAGTGAGTCCCTTATTACATATTTACAGATTTGTTGGTTTTTAATAAGCCTAATAAGGCAAATGAAACAATAGAGGAGGATGAACTATGCTGTTATACTCTAGCTAATGATCCAAATAAACATAAATATAATAAATTAAATACCATTAATAAACTATTTACTGATGCCTCACCCATTAGTAACAATTTATAAACCCTTAATTATAAAGTGTTGGAGAACGATTACTTCTTACTGCATGAGACCCTTGTTAAACCATTAGACAATGAAAAAAGTTGTTGATGAGTGATGCTGATTAACTTACTTGTAACGTGACAAATAACTATTAAAATTCTACAACCCAATGCAAAAAATAGGAAAAACAACAAAGTCTACGGTTATGAAAAAGTTATTTTATAAAATGTATATCCTGTGCTGTGGAGCCCTTTGAACACCTCTTTTAATCTTTGAAAACAATACACTTCCACTTTGAAGCACAACCTAAGAGAAGAGGAACAATAGATGGCAGTGTTAGGCACCTCCACACGTCTAAGCTCTGCTGAACAGACAATTCAGAAGCTGTAAGAAAGTCACAGTGGGCGGGTGGTTGAACATCAAAGCATACAGTCACAAAGGTACAGTGAAGAGGATATATGCCTAAATGTCTGTTTTGTGCAAGGACTGAATTGTGACTTTAATCCATTTAGGTGCGTACCTCCTCCAAAAAAGATCCCTTGAATGTAAGATGAGTAATAAAGCAAAAGAAGCCACATCCATGCTTTACCTTAATCCCACACACTCTCATTTCTGTCACTAATCTGACAGATTTATACCCTTTTATTACCTAAATATGCCGCCCTCAACATGTTTCACCTCATGGAGAATCCTATTTGAAAATGTTTAAGTTGCAGGACCATTTCTTCATGCTTTCTGAGAAAATGTTATCTCACACACAACAGTTCAATAGACTTTGCTGGAAAAGGTGAAATACTACCTCAAGTAAGTGCAAAAGCCTTTTAAACTTCCATCCAATTGTTGAGCTGCAATCCTAAAAGTTTCTTGGATACAATTATTTTTCCAACATGACTTGAAATGCAGTATAAGCCAACAGTATTATCCTTCAGAGGGGCTAATATTGTAATTTTAGGAAAGATGACAGTAATAACCTGCTAATGCATCTGCCTTACTGGCTTTTTATACCCATGTGGAACAGAATAAGGGAGTGGGACAAGTTGCGGTTACTCATGTTTTGTTCATAAACCACTTTGTGCAGGCCTTTACGTTTAAATATTGCTTTATTTCCATTACAAAATGTGCCGGGTTACTCTTTTGGTCTTTGCTGTTCTTGGTCCGTGACCTGCTGTGTTAATTTGTACCATTTCCAAGGACATTTATAAAGTTTTTGGCTAGTGATGCTTTCAAATAAACAAACTCCCTTGCTGTTTCCACAGCAGGGATAGTGCAGCTCCATTATGTACTGTAATGATCAATGAGGGTTTCAATATCTGACTAAAAGCAGGGCCGTGTCATGTTGGGCTGAGCTGCGAGGCCACTATGACAAACAGCTCGTGTGGTCACATTTAAAAAAAACCTCTCTAATTTCTTATATGTGTCTGTGTGGGTGTGAGGACTGTTGCTGCAGCTGTTATCAAGAAGACTGAAGAGCAATTAATTTTAAAGAAATGAACCTGTCCAGCTTAGACACTTCGGCGATAAGCGAGTACGTTTTTGACTCCGGTTCTCCCCAGCGGGAACAATGACAAAGCTCCCCTTCTCCACTGTAGTTTCACCCTCACTCTGTGCATTGCCTCAAATACACTCTGAGGTGCTTTATCACATGTACTTCGAAAGATGATAGCAAATCTCTCAGGTTGTATTGAGTGGGCGGAGGTGAGTTTTCGTGAAACGGCTGTGTGAGAGGTGCTTGTTTTCCCACAAGTCTTCAGGGGATTCCCCTCTACTCTCTCTCTGCTGTAAACCAGCATCACCGCACTGCTGATGGACATCTCTGTTTGGCAGGTGCTCATATACTTGGCGCCTACTGTTGCCCACAGCAATGAGGCTGTCAGGGCAGAATGCCTTCCAAGAGTGCAAGGGAACATTATATTTCACATTATCTCAGAACAATAGGTCATTTCCTGCTCGCTGCAGGCCAGAGAGGCTGATCAGGGGCTGCCAAGCTCCAGGAAGGGAGCAGAGACTGCAGGAGAGGTTGGCGTCTAAAGGGGGAGGAATTGTTTGAAATTGATGAATTGTTAGGTAGGTGGTTCCAGGGTGGGTGCGAGCTGAACTAGCGTGTCTGTTGGTGTGAGCATGAGCAGCCGCAGAGAGTATTTCAGGTATTATTTAAATGTATCAATGTATCCATTTTATAGCCACCAATAGCTCAACTAATATTTAATAAATTATCATTATATTAGGTACAGAATTTCGTGGTATGCAGAAGTTGCACACTGAATTGTGTGTAAATCTCCTCTGGCACCACCATGAGCTAGATGCTTATGTTATAATGAAATAAAGTTGAACTGTAATCATTTGGGTGATGCTTCCTCCATTATCATCATCAGGTCAAAGCTCCATAACCTTATGTGAAGACCAATGCCTCTCGTGACTCATAGAACCGAACTTGCACCGCTTTGAAAATATGCCTTTCTCTAAGTTTTGTAATGAGGTTCATTCTAACCCTAACCCACTCAGAAAAGTTACATCTATTGCTGACAGAGTCACAGAACCACTGGCTTCACTGTAGACCTTTAGCTTTGTTTTACCCTGAATTGGATGGCGAGTGTTGAGTAACTTTAATCATTTGTGGAGCAGCTGAGCAGGTTTTAACACACTGTGGTTACATAAAAAACAACTGGGAGGTCAGTCAGGGTCACTGGCTCACCCTATACCCCACCCTGATCCATCCAACTATCTGGAGCAGGCGCCAAATGCTTCGCAACCTCTGGAAATACCTTTTCACTGAGTGCTCCTTCTCTCTCTCACCCCTTTCTTTAGGTTGCGTAACTGCTCTTGTGTTGTATTATTGAAACGTTTGGCTATGATTAGTGCAGCAGATGAAACGGCTAAATGCTAATGTGTGATTTCCCACGGGGCCGCCCAGCTTCATGGGCTGCAGGTGTTTGCAGGGGAGGAGGAGGGCTTTTAAAGCACATCACTGCCAATTACGCCCAGCATTGTTTGTATTTTCTCTTACTCATCGGGGCAGGTAAACACTCCTGGTTTGATTCTAAAGCATTTTCAAAGTGCCTGCGGTTGTCCAGTACTGTTGCTATTGAACCCCTCCCCCCTCCCATGCTCGTCAGGGCTGTGAGCTGTTAGAATCAGTCAGGCGTTAAATATGAGAAATGTTGGGAGCACCACAACCTCTTTTTGGCTCTGCTCTAGCAGATAACATGGTATTGATTATCTTGACGGACACAAACCTTCCCACGTATCAGCCCTAGGTCACAGATTTAATGTTTTCTCTTCTACGGACTCTGTAATACTGTACCTGAGCATCTCTTTCAGCTGCTGAGCATCACACAGGTCTAAATTGATTCTGCTCTGCATTTATTTAGAGAGATGTTTTTATAGCTCCGGCTCAAGAGGAGCACTGAAAGCTTCCAGCTGTGAGCAACCTCAGCTGCCTTCAGGATCCTACATCCAGGGCCCAAGGTGAATAACTCTCTTTTACTGTCCCATTTCACTCTGCTCATCCTCTTGTCTATCCCGCCAACTCTCCATCCTTCTTGGACTTATTGTCCTTTTTTTTCCTGCTGTGCTGAGCAGGCAGGGCTGAGTCTCTTGTCTCCCCTTCTCTTTGCCTTCACTTTAAGTTTTTTCAGCAGTACATCACCAAAGATTTATTACTTCATGCCGTTAACTCCTGAAAGCATCGGAAAAGAGGGGGAATTGTTAACGGTGGCTGACGGAGAGGCCCTCAGGGTGGCAAAGAATGAGGAGAGGGAAAGATGCATTTTGAAGTAAGGAGGAAAGAAAAGAAAGATCTGAAATAATGTGAATAATGTAAATGGGAGAAAAAAGAGAGGGATGAGTGTAATTGATTCTGACGACCCAAGTTGGATGACGGACTTCCCCAGGGGGGAGACAGTGAGCAGATCCCAGCCAAAGTCACTGTTGTAGGGGGAAGGGGACGAGACGGCAGTGGAGGTGTGGAGAATTTTTCTCTCTCTCTCTCTCTCTCGCTGTCTCTCACTCGTAATCCGACACATCCTCTTCCCGCCATGCTTTGGACAAAATGACTGATCAGATCCGGCTTTAATCTACTCAGTCTTTAGTTAACATCGTTACATATGCATGAGCTAATTAACCTATCAAATCAGTGATGGGAATTTCCCCACTTGTCTCTTTCTTGTCTTAATTGCAGGTGGGAGAGAAAAGAAAAGGTGATGGGCTCTTAAATCAAAATCTTTATTCTCTCACACACACACACACACACACAGACATGCTTGCGCACAAGTCAACCTGTATCCATTTATTAGTCCAACCCTATGGCTCCTTGGAGCTAGACTAAATAAATAAATTACCCATTTAGATGCCTGCTTACTTGCTAACCTTGTTAGCTTTTGTGCTACAGCAAACAGAATGCTCTTTGTGTGTATGTGTGTGTGTTTACGTGTATCAGGAATGATTGTAGTAATGTGTGTGTTTGCTTAGAAGGGTCCATTTGTTCACCAGCAGGCCTGATTCATTAACCTTATGTGTAAGACATATTAGTAAATGTAGGTTACTGCTCAGGCAGACGTAACTCCCCATAGGCAAAGAGTGGCATTAGCATCCAGTTATCTTGCCACATTCCCTGCAGCTAAAATGACTCCAGAAAGATGCTCTCTGTCTCGTTTGAATTCTTACAGACACCCACCCACACACACACCCACACACACACACACACACACACACATACAGGTAACAGAAATAGAAACTGATGTGAGAGTAAAGGAATGAGGACAGGACAGGAGTAAAATTGGCCCATCATGTCAGAATGAAGACAGCTTTTTTTTTGCTTTTTCCAAGCTCTTAGAGGTTCGGTCCATACTCAACAGAAGCCACACTTGATTTTTTTTACTGTAGCTCGAGATTGATTTGAATCAAATCTTTATCCAACTGATCCAAAGCCTTTACACTGAGTATATCAACGCTTGGACACTTGGAGTTATATGAGAAGAGAGGAGAGCAGTGAAACAGATGGTAGGACTCCCCCTGGGCGAACAGCGCCCACCCCGCTGAACACAGGAGATCTTGACCATCTGGACCAGAAGGCAATGAGCAGCATCCCCATAGTGGATTCCCCATCATAGGGGCACGGAAAAAGAGAGGCAGGCTCACTCGAAGCAATGTTCAGCTCCACGTGAGAATAATGTGTCCCACATAAAGGCTGTAGGGTTGAGTGGTCAGATCTGTTGCTCAGCTTGTGCAGGGATGAATAAGAGTACATGCTTGGTTGGCGGCTGACATAAAATGCATTTCTCCACCCTTTCCACCTTTTCACTGCTGACTATTTCTGACATGTCAGACACTAAATTGTCTACAAATTGCACTTTTCATAGTTGCAGGGAGATAAAAGATTTGAGCTCTCCATAGTACCATGTAAGCACTTGCTGGAATGTATGAAGTTGAAGCTAGTGGTTAAACTCACTCTTCTGGCAGAATGATTGTATCTCCCACAAATCAAAAGCAAGGTTTTGATTTGGCTCGATTAGCTGTGCAGTCATCTTTCATACTGCAGAGCATGGAACAGTTGAAATCAGAGTGGAAACGGAAGAGAGCAATATTTATTTATTTAGGTTTTGATGTGAACTAGTTGTCAAACTCTCAGCACTTAAAATCTAATCTTTAACTAAATATTTTAGTCTTAAGAGGGCTCATTTTATCATTTACCAACAAGGCAAGTGAGGACATTTATGTGAAATGAAAACGTTGATGCACTGTCACAACAAATGTGCAGTTATATCAATAGCAGAATGGAACCACAAAATAAATGGTGGAAACTTTAGCCTGATGAAAATATTGCAACTGCAGTAGTTTATGTCATGATCCCAACATAAATGATGTACTGATCTCCTAGAGTTAGTGAAGTTTATTTAGATTTATGCTAAACAAAATTTGAAAATATTTTGGAATCAGTTTGTGACAATTTAGCCTGTTTTCACCTGAGCGGATACACAATTTAAAGTCAGTGAAATGCTGTCTTTACATTATCTATTACTGAGAACTCAATATATTGGTGGTATACTAGAGTACTTTAATTCAAACGAATAGTTCACATGGTTTAACAAATACAGTACAAATTGTAGATATTGAGCTGTCACGAGTGATGCAGGGAAGACAGGAAGAGAGTTGCCTCCACCCACACCAATGAGATCAGGAGAATAAAGGAAAACATTATATTGGACCTCAAGCAACATCCATCCAATATCTAAACTGCTCATTCTGTTGAGGGGTCTTGCAATATGCTGAAGCCAATTCCAGCTGTCGTTTGGTCAGAGGCTACACCCGTCACCAGGCCTAACACCGGGGCACTTATAGAGACAGGCAACCACGGCACTTAAATTTTAAATGTAAACTTACGCAATGTAGAGTCACCAGTTATCCTACATTAACAGCATGGTTTTGGACTGTATGATGAAATTGAAAGTACAGGAATAACATCTAAAAAGATCAATGGCTTTTTGCAGGTTAGACTGGTCGCCACAGTCTAAACTGCTGTGACCCTTCCGTTTTTTTCAGGCTCGGGAGCAGCATAAACCTGGCCGTTGATGGCTGGTTGGGGCCACAGCTGGTGGGGTGCAATTTAAACCCACGACCTACTGCATCCCATCCCAATGCTCTATCACTGATCAACAGGCCCCTGTCAGGAAGAACATGTAAATTCAAACCACGTGCGAACCTGTTAAAAACATCTCAACAGGCTAGAGACCCTCTGTAGATCCCCACTGTACACTAACACTAAGCACAACAACAAGTTTGTTGATATTTCTACACCGTTTCTTTACATATGGCTTTGTGAGTCTACCTTTGCCTCCAACATGGTCTTGTCAGTCACAACACCCCTACACCAAGCCCTTAACAAAAGCAGTTCTTGGTTCTAGACCACCAAAGAGTTGGTGCTACTCTGGAACCAGTTTCCTGACCCAGAGCCAGTTCTCTGGCTTTCAAAAACCAAAGGAGGCAGTGGCTCTGAACTGGCCCTGGAACTGATTCATATATGAATGCAATCGTGACAAGACTAATGAAACCCTTCCACTGCATTTTTATTTCCATGCACTGTTATTTCTACAAACATATTCTAAGGATAAATCAGACAACACCAGACTGTATCCTATAAGAAAAAACGAAAAATATGGGAAAACTTTTGGAAAAGTCTACATCCACCCACGGGTGCCTCCTGATCATTTTCACATTCATGAAACTGACACAAGCACTTGAATATTATTGCCAATCAGTCCAGAGTATGCAGTGATGTACCTGTGCCTGCTTATCGTCCTGAGGTGTCTCATTCCCTGCTCCATTTAGAACCACAGCCCGGCTTGGATCAATGGCTTTCTCCAGCCGCCCCTCATCAATTATTCACCTGATCAGCCCTGCTGCTCATTAGATGACTAATCTGGGAGGGTGAGGAGAGACAGGACGCTTTGAAACCTGAGACCAGGCAGCAGCAGGGATGGGAGGGGCAGATCATCTCTCCAGATCCAGAGAAAGAGAGAGAGAGAAAGATAGATGGAGGGAGAGTTCATAGAATTGGAATTACCGATTTGTACATCTAAGTCCTGACATCCAGGAGGGTTGATAAATCTTTGATGAAACCATAGAATCGCTTTGAGGAATGACACCAAGATATTGCACGTGCTGACAGAAACTTCATGGATGTTAGTTTATTAAGACAGAGTGGCAACAGAGCAGTGAGAAGTGAGGAAGTAGGCGTGGAGCTCGCTTTAGTCAACAGACTGCATGTAGCACTCACATTACACACCACTAAGTTGTTCTCGAGAACATCTCCGGTCAGTGTGGGTCACATTTTTACTGTCCTATAAATCTTCCCCCAGCATTCTCCGAGTAACACCCGTGGGTTTTTCAAGTCCTGTTGCATGTTGCTTAGCAGCCTTGTCTCCACCCTGCAAACTCTCAAACAAGTGTCAAATGACAAAAGAGCAGCACGTAAAAAAATAAAAAAATACAGCTAAGCACATTTCTTATTTCTTCAAAATATCCAGTATTTTTCTTGAAAATGTCTTGAAGACCAGTGCCTCTGTTTGTCCCTCATCCTCCTCACTGAATTGAAACTTAGGTGGTGATGGTGGTGTTGAACAGGGTGCAGCTCAAAGACCTAAAGAAAGAAAGAATGAGGAGAAAGAGAACAGCCCCCAATTCCCCTTTCTTGTCGAACATGTACTGGTGGCAGGTTGGGGGGGTGGCTTTGATCCCCCCTGTACCCCCTGAGAGTCAGAGTTAGGTGGGAGTGCAGTGTGACGGTTGTGGTACATGTTAGCTATGATTAAAGGGAAATATGCATCACTGCATAGTGTTCTCCTTTTTATCTGTGCCTGCGATGTGGCGCAATGGCGACGCTAGATTGGGCCCCAATATGTACTGATGTTACAGCTGAATGTTTTCCACAGGAGCTGAAAGCAAACCTCAACTTGAGTGTCTTTCTTAGTCCTCAGACTGAAGTTTAGAAGTTGGTGTGAACCTCAGTTGTTCTGTGTCAGGGAGTTGAGGCTGTTGCTTGTTTGATTAGCAGCAGAAATCACAGTAGATTTGCCCTTTGACCTTCAATGCAGGTTGACAGCCTTCAAATCATTTATGTGGAATGCCATATGTGTTTACATCTTTGGTTTAATTATGTAATTATGTGCTGAAAAGTAATTTATCAAAAAAATACAAAAAGTTCAATTCCCATTTTTGAGAATGTCTCTTTTGTTAATTGTGATTAAATAAAATAAGAAAGTGTCCTAATAGCCTCAACCCTTCTTTGTGATTTGTGCTAATTAGTAAAAGTTTGCATTTTGTCATGCAAAACAACAATAGTAAACATAGTAAAACGTTGCCATTTAGTCCCAAATGTTGCTGAATCTGGTCCTATAGCAACAAGGCAGGGAAAAGAAATGCAGGTTAGGTTAACTGGTGACTCTCAAAGTCTCATGTGTCAGCATGAATCTTAACCCTGTGATAGACTGGTGACCTAGTCGAGGGTGCAACACACTGCTGCTGACACTAAACATTTGCTAAGCAATCTTCTTAACCTCTATCCTAATAAAACACACACGTCACAATGTCCCCAACATAGCGTGTCTTTATTCTCATAAACATTAGGTTCTTCAGGTACATAGTCACGAGCACAAACACTTTCAGTCATTTTTATTTTGGACACACAGTAGACATCAAAAGTGAGCCAAACATATTGTGTAATGTTGGATTTTTCACTTCCTGACTTGTGGTGACAGTCATGTTCATTTCTCATCTAACTGAGGAAAGAAGAGTCTGACCCTTATTTCTGTCACTTCCTGGTTTGTGTTGAAGGCTTGAAAACAAAGGACACTTCACTGATGAACACTCACACATAGCATTCAGTGAACAGTTGTACAGTATACTGCAGTTTACCCACACATCAGTGCTTGCCCTTCATTCACAGTCCTACGTTTTGTGTCAGACACATAAGGACAGCTCTGCATGGCTTCTGCTGCCAGTTCTGGCAATGATATATTCCTCTCTCATCTCCTTCCTCCACTATGACAGAACAAAGCAGCTGATTCACTAGTTGTAAATATATATACGTTTTCTCAATATATCCATATATTCTATCTATAGAATAACTTTATATAGCATATACTTTTGGTAGGGTTTTTTAAAACATTGAGGTACATTCACTTGACCCTGTAATTTTCTTTTTCTTCAAACGAAAAATAAACACAATGTTAAGAGAGCTACTTGCCATGTTGTAATGACCTCCCAACAACGACAATAACAAAAAAAAAACCAAACAAACAAACAAAAAAAACACACAAGACAAAGAGCATCCCCCAGATTAGAAGAAGCCAACAGAACAAACATCTCAGTGCTGGCTCTTTAAGGACCGAGCATAAGCATAACTATACTAAAAGACATCTGTATTAATCTAGAGTATAAAATAGCATATCTTTCTGGACTTGACAACAGTTTCGAACATCTCTTATTAAAGAGTCTGGGTGCACACAATTCCACAGGTGCGGACATGAGCTGGCAACAACAGGTAGGCAACTCGATGGTCTCCATTACGTATTCACTAAATCGACAAACAGTATTCTGTCAGTGGTTAAAAAGCATAAATGCAACACTCACTTCTACAATCACTAGAGTGAATAGACCCTTGGCATATCACAGAATACACATATAAGCATTAATCAACAAGTCAATGAGATAAAACTTGGCCTACAGAGGACCATACTGATGATAAGCCACATTACGCATGAACAGCATTATTATCATTGTCTTTTTTTTTTTTTTCTTTTTTCCAGAAGGCCACAAGGATGTAACTCGGGTGCTGGTTAGGGAACTGTTCCTTCAAGGGTCCAGATTGACAAAGGATCCTAATGCTGCCCTTATTCAGTCTGTGAAAGTTCAAGTCATAACTAATAATATAGGTGTTTCATTACAGGAGCAATATGACATAATAAAATTGTAAGGTTGTATGTTTGATTTCTTTTAACCTGTAATAATCCGAGGCCAATAGAGAAAATTTCAGCCAGTGTGACAGTAGACAGTGTGCCCTTATTATAAGATTTACATTTCTCAGTATTTTAAAGGGTCAGTCCACCCAAATGAAAAGAACATATTCTCACACTTTCTCATAGTGGTATTCAGCCTTGCAGATAAAGCTGGTTGTTTCAGGTGATGTCAAAAAGTGTCAGCTATGAGATTTCTGAATGAAATTTTGTTTGTGGAGGTCACAGCATTTAAAATGACATTTTATAAACTAAACCGTCACTGAGAGAAAAGGCTAAGGAGTCCGGCTTAAAACTAGACCTATGCTTTATCTCTCTCATTCGTCATCTCCCACACACTCTCTTACACACACACACACACACACACACACACACACACACATTTTGTTTTTCCATTTTTGATATATCCCCATTGAAATTGGAAATTGTTGTGGACAGGCTGCTACATTTAGGGTGCTCTGGGTTCAGGGGATCAGTGTCTTAACACAGACGTTGCCCGGAGGAAACGTATGGCTGCTTAACCAACTGAGCTATGGCTATTGCAATGTGTAAAAGGCAAACAAAATATAATAAGAATAGTGTTGAACATCTAAAATGTAAATTTTCATTATGTTGGAGGAAGATATTTCAGGGCACATCTTTAAAAAATAAAGCACATTAAAGCAAATTATCTGCATGGCTAGATACCACAACAGGAATTGTTTGGGTGAAATCATTTATCTGTGTTAGTAAGGTTATAAATTACCCTTATAACATTTAAATAACAAATAAAAAATAATAAAATATGTAATTTCCAACAGGATATCACATATATAATTCCAAAATCAGAACAGTGCAATCAAAGTAACATGAAAGGTAATATCGTTTACAAAACTGGATTCTCTGATCTATGGAGAATCTCTCTTATGAACTGTACCATAATTTTCACCATTTCTTTAATATTCTTTTTTATTTTGTTTGTTTTTGAACCAAATGACAAATGGGTCAATTGGTGAAGGATGAAACTAATGCTACAAGAAAAAAGAGAGGCTCTTCATCCCTGTACTGTTGATTTGTTAGGACTGAGTGTGTATGAGGAGGCACCTCAGAGAAGGGCTCCATGCACATTCAAGGACTAGGTCAGCTAGTGTGGGCTCGGAGCAGGAGTGTCTAAATCCCCATCTGCCTCACACTCTTCCTGTCCAGAGTAGGAGCTCAGGGCATCCCATAGCAGGTTAGGTTGCTCACAGTGGTGGTGACTCCTCCAGTGCTCCATAATCTCCTCTTTAGTATCCAGAACCTCGCTGCACAGCACACAGTTAAAGGCCGCACCTGTTGCAAGGACACCGAGTCCTCCACTGCTATCTGGTGATGAGATAGCCCCACTGTCCTCCCCCTCCTTGCCACGATGGTGGGACATGATGTGCCTCTTCAGCTTGGAGAAGGAGAAGAACTCCTCATCACAGCTGCCGCACTTGACCAGGTTGCGTTTTACATTCAGCTGACGCCAGTAGTGGGCAGCATGCTTTACCAGCTCATTCTCAGCCCCGCGGGCACTGTGCATGGGTTGGACATCGTGAAGTCGAACCTGGACGTCTTCGCCGTGCACATAGACTAAATGCATTTTCATATCAGCAAAAGTGGGAGTGATGGCCTGGCAGTGACCGCATTTAATCTGCAGCTCCACCGGATCTTCATGATCCTGCTCATCTGATGGCTCTGGGGAGTTGGGCCTGGTGAGGAAAAGAATGAATAATGCTAATTTATCACTTTCTTATCATGTTCATGATTTAACTCAATTATTAATAACTTTACCCTTCAATCTCATCTTCATGATGAATGATGGATGGCTCTACAGTCAGCACCACCTTGTGGACCTCTCTTAGATGGCTGAAGTACACCCCCACATATCCAAAGGCCTTCTTGCAGAACTCACAGCACAGAGACCGTCGTGGGCGTACCTCTGAATGATGAAGCTTCATGTGGGTACTCAGGCTGCCAGAGTGAGCATAGGCCTTGCGACATACCGGGCAGACGTAGGGGCGACTGTTGGTGTGACTGTTCATGTGGCTCTGGAGGTGATGCTTGAACTGGAAACAGCGGCTGCAAGTTGGGCAACGGTGCAATGGCCGGCTGCCTATGAATACTCTAGGATGGGAGGCACCTCTCAGGTGGAAGGTTAATGGGGGTGGTTGGGGAGGGCAGTCAAGGGCCTTGGATGTGGTTGTGGTAGAGAGCTGGTGACCAAGTATGAGTTCCTGTTCTTGGGCATCTGATTTAATGGCAGGCAAACTAACCAGTTGAGGAACTGTTTCCATAACCAACAGGGGCTTAGGTCGGATAGTGCGGTACTTCTTTGAAATATCAACTTCTTTTTGTTTGGAGCCTGAAATAACTGCTGGTGGTTTCTCAGGGACCCTTCTACGGAAAAATGACAGGGACCTCTTTTTTCGGGCCTCAAATGCCAAGATGTCTTCCATCGTTTTTCTCTTCCTTCCTCTTTTCTTTCCTGGTGGTTTCCCTGAAACAGGCATCAGTGTAGTCTTGGTATGGGGCTGTAGAGTAGAGTTTTGCATCTGGTTGGGATTCAAGTCTTCAGTTATCTCATGAGTCTTAGATGTAGGATCCAAGGGGCTGTTGAGTTCTATCTGGCAAGTAAAACTCTTCTTCTCTGGGGACAAACGGCTAAGCTTTGCTGCTGGGATGAGGGTTTTCTTCATTTTAGAGTAGGGCATAATGGGTAGTTTACCTTTAGGTGGGGAAGGGATAATCTGGACAGCTTTGCTAAAAATGGCTGGGGACAGGACAGTGATACTGCTTTGGGGCTGGGGTGCAGTAAGCTTTGACTGGCACAGCCTTACTGTAGTCTTACTTTCCTCTGGGGATTTGACTGGGGAGCCTTTGATAGCAGCAGCAGGATACTGAAGGTTCTGAATAAGGCCAGTTGTAGCAGGTCGTTCAGAGCCATCTGGTGCCTGCTCCAATTGAGAGCTGGGATACAGAACAGCATTGTCTGGAAGCAGAGCAGTGACCGAGATGTCAGAGGAGGCTGAATCAATCAGAATTACTTGCTCAGAAGGCTCCTCTTTGGGTACCAAAGTGTCCTTTGGAGTCTGCTTGGACTCCTGTTTTTTCTTCATAGTTGTTAATGCTCCACTCATCACAGACTTGGCCTGTGCTGTCACAGCAATCTTAGAGGCTGTTTTAACCCCGGAAGCTAGTGGTTGTGATTTAACTTTCTCTGTGGTCCCCTTGCTTCTCATCGGCTGGTATCTGGGAATGGGCAACTTGAGGTTATTGTGGATTGAGGGGGTTTGTTGATGTTGTTGCTGTGGTGTCTGAGAGGAGAGAGAAGGAGGCAGTGCCACCAAGGAGAAAGTGCCATCTTGACCTGCTATTTGCATTAGTGCATAGTTTTGGGTGGGCACAATAATGGACTTTGGGCTGGAGGCAGTGTTCGCCTCAGGAAGGGGAGAGGGAGGCTGGCAGGACAGGGCTGCAGAAGAGGGGGAGGGTACCACGGCCGGGGCCTTAGGGGCGATGCTTCTGAACTGAAGACTCTTCATCTGAAGGGCTAAACTTACTTGCTACCTACTGAAAACACAGACACAAACGAAAGATTGTGTTAATTAGCACTTTGAGACTAGCAAGCCTTTCAAAACTAAAACCCTAAAATCTTAGGTGACAGTAACTTCCAACATTACCACACTCTATGAATATGTTTCATCAAACATAATTAAGAGGAGAAACTGAGATTGCTACATTACAAAATTTATCCTCGCTGCAAAAGGCCTTACTTTTTTTTGGTGTTATTACGGCACAATCCTAGCAGGAGAGAAGCAAACATACACTGCTAAAAACATCTGCACAAGTGTGACAAGCTGTCCTAATACCTACGTCTCTCAGGACACACAAAGCAGACTTACTATCCCCCAGGCTAAGGACAGACTGCACCCTTTGATTTGGTCTCAGCATGCATCCACGGTACATGCTGGAGTTCTTTGGGGGTACCCCCCTCATTTCCTGGAAGGATCAGCCAGTGGAGCATGAAAGCTGCCCGATGGCAGGATCTTTAAAGATCAAGCGGGGCTCCCATCTCATCTCCCTCATCTACTGACCAGCACTACAACCTCACTGGAGGCCATGAGGATGCACCTGAAAAAAGCCTAGATTTTTTTAATAATCCATTCTTTGCAAATAATGTTTCATGCTTACCCAGTAGGTGTCTCACAACACGTCTGACTATTCTGCCTGTGTTGAAATAAAAAACTGCTAAACGCTATGGAGAAACTACAACCTCAGTCTGAGGTTTTAAACAAGTCTTTATTTTCTTAATTTACTGAACAGTTTCCATCCATCAATCCACCAAACCACAGGTATGACTTTAAAAACAAAGGCAAAATTCCCTTTAGTTATATCAATACTGTATCTTTATATCAAAAGGAGGCAGAGATTACAGTGGAATGCTTCAAAGGTTCTAATTGTAAACAGATTCTGAGGTTTGTATTTCACATTATGACCTGACTTTCAAAAGCAGAATTCCAACTTCACTCTGTAATACTAATCAGCATAAAATGCAACAATCTGGAAGTATTACAAAAGGAAATATTTAAAAACATAATTTCTCTACACAAGTCCATATTCATTTTCAAAGCTGCCTGGATCCTTTATGCAATCGAAAAGCATAAGAAAAGCAAAGCTGTAAAAGGGCATATTGTTTTACAGCTGGAAGTGTTTCTGTACAGAGCGAGATTATTTACACAGTGCCCCTACCGCATAACGAATGCATAAAACTGGAGATATTCCACCTCTGTGAGGATAGTTGGTTCCACTTTGACTGTGTCTTTGGCTTAAAACACAGTGGAATACAAATGTAGGATGTGAGTTCCTCTCTGGGAATTTTATGTGGCCATTGAAGGTAGAATTGGGTAGTGGTGATGCTTGACGAATAATTCTACCATGTGAAAGTTGATCGCTGGATATCAAGTGAAAAAAAAAAAAGGTGCGCATGAACAGCCAGAATAGCAGCCAGTAGGCCTGTAATCCTTTTGTCACAGATGATTCAACTTACTTCACCTGACACTAATTCACACTCATCTGTTGGTACTAAGATAGTACTGAACCAGGATGGTCAGTGTTGGTATGGTGACTGAACGTTATTACTTGGAAACATCTAAAGAAACTTGAGAGAAATATGAGACAGTATTGTACAACCAAATGTATTTTTTCATTGGAATCCTGTAAAGGTAGGAAATAAAGTAAAGTAAAGTAAAATATCAACATGTTTTTCTGATTAAATTGCAAAATTGTTCAACCAGGTGACCATGTACACACTCACTCTAACATGTTCTTAAGTTGCTGTGTTTCGAAGTATCTGTACAAACCTTACAAACACTGAAGCTACCAAAAGAAATGTGTAGCAAATCAAAGTACTAGTAGACAGGAAGAAAACAGGATGAACTAGACAACAAATATTACAATATTTTAGCAGTAGTGCCTTAGGATGAAAAACCCTTTCTACTGCACTGTAAATCAGTCCTTGTATACAAGTGCATCAAAATTACAAGGAGGAGAATCAGGGGATGACCAATGTCATAAACATCTATAGTGTCTGCTGGTGGCTTTGGAGATAAAAGTCAGTGAATCAAGAGAAATTTTAAGTGATTTTAACAAATTATTCAACCGTTGCTGATCTGAGGCTAGAGAGTGAAATGTTGTTTGGTCTGACTGAAAATAATGAGAGAATACACAAATTCTCAAAAGACCATCATCAACTGAACAGCCTAAAACAGGCCCAGAACATCTTGATTTATCTGGCTAGATTGCCAAATTCAAGATTCAAGATTGTGGTGTTTATTGTGATATGCACATGCAGAAAGCATGTTTCCCTGCACAATGAAATTCTTACAATTTGAATATGTAGTAGTACAGTTCAGTCTAGTATTGATGTCTGGGGCAGCAGTGTTTTAGTTGGTACAGCTGTCACACATTGACTGCTGGGTCGCCGCTTGGCAGCTTGATGCCCCCTGGACATATGTGAAGGTGTCCCTTGGCAAGACACTAAACTCCCAAACTGTCCGACACCAGGTGCTTAGGTTGCACAAGTTAGTGCAGTCTGAGTGCTGGTCCCAAGCCTTGCAAAACTAGGGAAGGGCAAAAAGGGCATTTGGCATAAAAACCAGTGCTGAAACAATCTGCTGGATACACAATCTGGTGTAGCAACGTCGAAAACAGAAAAAGCTGAAAGAAAAAGTCTAGCAGTCCTATGATCCTTGAGACTACCAGTTAAAATACACTAATGTAACCAGTGAGTGTCACTGGTTGTGTCAGGTTTAGCTGTTCAATATACAGAATAGGGCAGTGACAAAGTGTCTTTACTGCTGTGATCACACAATATTAATATTTAAAAAGCACGTTAGGCTATCCTTTTCTTTTCTCCCTCTGCACTTAAGTAACCAAGTTGGTCAAACAAGTTTTCATTCTCAGATAATCAGGGAAAAAAATTTACATGCATTTACGAAACATGGTTACAGGAAATCAGTTGCAGCAGATAAACTGTTTAGTCCTTCACTTCAGACTTATTTTGGAAGCCTGGCTCACAGATTTGAACTGTACTGTACAGTGACAGCTGCAGGCCAAAAGAGGAAAAAAAAGAGGCTACATCTAGTTTCCCTTATCACCTTCTCCGATTTCAGAAAGCATTTTCCCGTTTACATGATGATGTTAGGAAATCAGCTTTCCTGAAGGTGACTGTAACCTGGTTATTCAGTGCATATAAATGCAGTGACTGTGTGGCTTCATCTGGATAACCACTCATGTTAAGAGCCAGCTCTCTCTCCAGTTCAGCCACAAGGGAGAGGGCAAAGAGAAAGACAAGAGAGAAAGAGGGAGGAGAAGGGATTGGTTTGTTCACTTGTTAATGTACCACCGATAGTCAACTTGCCCCATCATGATCATTCTGGATTCTCCAGTTGTGATTCTTGTAGTATTCCATAATACGTACTGGAGAAAAGCCAGAGTTGCAACTGTCAGAGCCAGACATGTAAAGTTTCCTCTGGTCATGATGATCTAGGCATAGCTGGGAGCAAAGCAGAGACAATGTGTTCAATAGCAGTGACAACACAAAGGCTACACTATAACTCAGAGAGTTTTCACTTATTATTATTTTTTAATTCAGTGTTTAATTACATACAAAGAAATCTTAAATTTCTTTACAGAAATGCACTGCCCATATGATGAATGTTAACATTTGTTTACGTTTCTATTTCTGTTACTTCTGCTGTTTAAAGTGTAAAAGCAGTTTGAGCTGCATGTTTCAAATAAAAGGCAACACTTGAGGGAGAGGGAGAGTTGGAGAATAGAGAGTTGCCTGCACTTCATGATTTGCCTCTGTTCTTACAAGCAGCTGTGAATAGTTAGACAACTGCATTTGCCATCCAATCAGGTTATAGAGTTACAGTATCTTCATCATAATACATTTAGATTTTAAACACAGGAAAGAGTGCACATTTATTTTAATTTTTTTTTAATCTGCAAATATGTTTGTACAGTAATTGTTTAAAGATAGTTGAGCATAAACTACATTTATTCAAATTATTTATTCCATAAGACAATAAAATCTACAAAAAGTATAAAGTGTTGCTTCAGTGGCTGAAAATGCCTTCAACTGCAAATCTGTGTCTAACCTTACAACATTCTGAAATGAGACTAGCTGTGCTGGTTCAGAGGGGGAAGACCACAGGTGGTGAGAAGAGAAATGCAAGAATAGGTCACAGATGCTACTCAATTTGTGGCTGGATTTGAAACGCCAAACACTCTAATCTGACTAGGGTCAGAGGTTATGGCTGGGGTGATGCAAAAACCTGGTTTCTGGAGAGAATGTGGGAGACAAGGGAGA
This sequence comes from Channa argus, assembly GCF_033026475.1. Lineage (NCBI taxonomy): Eukaryota > Metazoa > Chordata > Actinopteri > Anabantiformes > Channidae > Channa > Channa argus. Next base: position 5,295,451 of record NC_090215.1, on the reverse strand, counting down.
ACGAGCAGAAAAGGGAGGGGGGGGCGGGGGTCCACAGAGACAGATTATCAGGTAAAGCCAGAGGGGTGAGAGGTGAAGATCTGCTGTTTATGCTGGAAACAGGTCAGGGGTTGAGCAGGAGGGCAGTGTGGGGACGGGCTAGGCATTCACCTGGAATGAAATGGTCCTAACACACACACACCTACACACGCACAAACTTCAGCTCATACCTGGACCTGGGTCACATGAAGAGATGTTCCAGCCAAGACAAATGGCCTTCACAGCCAAATCAAAACAACCTGCCTATTGTCAACCAGTACTGCAAAGGGTGAACGGATCATTCTAAAATGTCAAAGCATGAACAGCGGTGTGTTTTGGTTGCGTCGCCAGTGTTTTCTCTGATTCTGCTCTGTCCCACTTTGCAGTTTAAACAGTAATTGGCCAGAGTGCAGCATTTTACACCCAGTATGCA